>NC_142929.1:140490215-140565215 GCF_046866305.1 Octopus bimaculoides
GCGCACGCTCTCATACACACACACATATCTATTCTTATATATTTGTGTACGTGTGCGTATATATATATATATATATACATATATATATATATATATATATATATATATATATATATATATATATATATATATATATATATATATACTGCGTGTATATATATATTTATGTATATATATATATATATTTATACTTATATATTTGCAAATGTATATATATGGTATATATATATATATACATATATATATATATATATATATATATATATATATATATATATATATATACTTATATATTTGCAAATATATACATATGCTATATATGTGTGTGTGTGTGTGTGTGTTTGTGTGTGTGTGTGTATATACATGTATATATGTATACGTATATATATACTTATATATTTGCAAACATATATATACTATATATATATATATATATATATATATATATATATATATATAAACAAATAGTAAATGAGTATATGCATATATACGTACAGGTATGTGCATACCGACATCCACCTGTATGTATAGGTGCATATCTGGGTACAGGACATTGCAAACAAAACGTAGACGAGAAAACACACAAGCCACATAGAGAACATTCTTCTTCATCAGCTACCCCCATTTTAACACCTGCGTTTCGAAGAGCTGGGCAGGACGCATCGCTAAAACGGCTCTTCCCATGGACCGCAAATTAAATTTGTATACACAAATTAAACCTTGCGATGGAGGAATGTAGTGGCGGACAAAAAACAAGACAGGAAAACAAACAGAAAAGGCTATACGGCCAGACGGGAAAAATTATTTATATATATATATATATGTATGTATATATATATATATATATATATGTATGTATATATATATATATATATATATATATGTATATATATGTATATATATATATATATATATATATATATATATATATATATATATATATATATATATATATATATATATATATATATATATATATATATATATGTATATATATATATATATATATGTATATATATATATATATATATATATATATATATATATATATGTATATATATATATATATATATATATATATATATATATATATATATATATATATATATATATATATATATATATATATATACATATATATATATATATATATATATATATATATATATATGTGATATTAAATTACTTCTTATTCAACATGGCAACTGCATTTGTCTTGCTTATTGGATGTGGCATTACTTAAGTTTTCAGTTATTCTCTTCATTTGTGTTTTATGTTTCACAAAATCAATTCAGACTACTCGCTTTATCTTTTTAATTACGTACTTGGTCGTGTTGCGTCTAATATATATATTTTTTTGTTACAGTTCTCTACGTTTCGTTGTAAGAATTATTTCCTCTTCTTCCAACTCCTTCATCTTCTTCATGAAATGTTTGCTCTTTTTTTATTTTTTATTTTTCTACATTTACATCTTCAATTTTCTGCATGGATTACGTCATTTAGTACGAGATTAAACTTTTAGATAGTTCCGATTGTCAAGCTTGGAGATTTCCCATGGGTGAGATTAAACGATTAAACATTACTTAAAACAAATGCGTGTATGTATGTATATATGTATGTATCAATTAATCTGTGAGTGTGTGTTTATGCATTTTTGTATGTATGTTATTCTGTATGTTCTTATATACGTATTTGCATCGAAACATATATATATATATATATATATATATATATATATGTATATATATATATATATATGAAGATGTATATGTTTCGATATGAATACATATATAAGTACAAACACAATTACGTATACATATGCATATCTATCTATCTATCTATCTATCTATCTATCTATCTATCTATCTATCTATCGATTTAAATACATATATATATATATATATATATATATATATATATATATATATATACTTACATATAAACGTGTATTTGTAAATATATGTTTATATTTAAGTTTTAGGTGGACGTGTATCTTTATGTATGTGTTTATATGTTTTTCATCACACACTTGCGTACATAAATATACAGGTGTATAACTCTTTCCATTTCATCTCTTCAAGCACACACACATACACCCACATATATACATATGTGTGCGTATGTTTATATATATATATATTTATATATATATATATATATATATATATATATATATATATATATATATATATATATATATATATATATATATATATATATACATATATATATGTAAGAATGTTTTTATGCATGTAATTATGCCAGAGTTTGTGCGTGAATAGTTGTAATTGTGAGTGTGTGTGTCTGTGTGTGTATCCGTGTGTGTGCATGTGTGCTTGTGCGTAGCACAATGTTTACAGGGTAATTCAATGCTGCGACTTCCCCGGAGGGAATTTTACGAGCTGTCATTCTGCAGGCCGTCAGAAAATGAGCTTATGTTCTTTACTTAACTACACATTCTTTTTTATTTGTTTCTGAAGTCCATAACTGTAATATATATATAAATAGATAAAGAAGAGAACAATATGTGAAATACAAAGCGAAGCGAAACAAAACCAGCAAATTCAAACCCCCAACTCCAACCATTACCAGCAGCAACACCGGCACCTGTGCCACCACCAACTACAAAATGTCATGAACGATGCAGAAGATTGAAGGAAAATGAAAGAAAAAATATCAAACTGAAAGGAAAAGAGACATTTTCCAGCAATTACTCCGACTAGTTATCTTTCTGCTCAAGTACATTCACTTCAAACTGGAATCAGGAAAGTAGACCATGCTGACTATTTCTTTTTAAGCTGACATTCTTTGCAGTTCGAGGCAATCAATTTTCTGCGTACGTCATACTTCTTAAAGGAAAAGAAAAAAATTCTTCTACCATAATAATTGTTTCTTGTTTGCTTAAAAAAAGACGGAACCATAAACAAACACAATACAGAAATAAAAAAAGAAAAAACTGCTCACAACTAAAGTATTGACAAATTATGCATCTCCTGCTTAATTAAAACAATACCAGGCCATTTTGTGAAAGACGTAGATTAAGCGTAAGATGGTGGGAAACAGTCTGAGCATTCAGAATCGTAATGAAACGGGAATATTTGTTGGTTATGTGTTCTGCATGTGGAACATATAGTTAAGGAGTTAAGAGAAGCTTTGATACGTAATCAAGTGAACCAAGCTTATTTTAGATTAATTGAAATATAATTAGCTTGACACGAACCAGTAGGGTTGTTATGTTTATTATCAAGAAGTAATATTTAAGGGTAAACGGGCAGGCGAGTCGTGTATTATTTCGACATATTTCTTGGTTTTGAATATTGATTGATCTCATGATCCACCACCATAGCGTAAGGTAGATTGTTTCATTCAAGTCCATGTATAGCAAGATCATTTTTCATTATGTCACTTATATTATTTATATAATTCATGTAGTAAGGGTGCATGGCCTAGTGTTTCTGGTGTTGCATTCAAGATCGCTAGATCGTGGTTTCAATTCTTGGACCGGGTGAATGCGTTGTGTTTTGAGCAAGACACTTCCTCTCACGTTACTCTGCAATCACTTCGAAATCTGATGTGTGGTGCACCATACAGGTTACGACAACCTGATGGAAACAGTTGGGTAATGTACAGCACAACTTTGTATTTCTATAAACAAGTTAATTGTACCGGTTCTTCGTCAGAATTACTGAACCGCTCTTCTCGGACTACAAGAAACTGCCATCATTATAATAATTCATGTCATTCGTCCAATTTCTAGATCATACCTTGGGAAACTTTCTTACGAGAGGAGTCTACACTGACTCTAAATGACTTCTTATGAGTCCACATTACTAAATCAAATTGAATAACCAGTTGAAACTATTATCATATAAGATATACTTATTGATAAAATCTTTAAGAAATGTTTACAAAATATGGAATTTCAAAATATAATAGGGCCCACTTCAGTCATGCCTGACTTCGGGTTCTGGAACTGGAAAATTCCTCTCCTAGTCACAAGTAGATTAAAAGCGTTTTATGGAAGAATGTCCACGCATTCAATGCTGCCTTCTAAACGTCTCAGACATTTTCGAAAAAGAAGGCCAGATCGATGCAAAATGGTACTTGTGTCTCTGCACGCGTCACCGTAAGAACACAAAGAGACTGGAAAGATTTGTCTGATAAATAACAGTCTTGTAATCCATCACTCGGGCCAACGGATTGAGATTTTTATGGACCACCACAAAAGTGAAAGCTAAAAGCGACGCGATGAGATTTGAGCTCGCAGCGCAGTGTTCGCCTGTTCTCTGATGCTTCTTCGTGTCTCCAAATCTTTTGTCAGTTCGGCGTAAACGCGCGCGCGCGCACACACAGACACAAACACGCAAGCATGCGCACTAACTTTTTATTTAACTTTACGAATTTGAAAACCCAATTGAAATTAATTTAAATAAATAATTACAAATGCTAATGAAGAAATATAAATAGGTGCTTCTGAAATTCGCAATTAGTTGAAAAGATAGGCTTCAAATTAAATTAAAACCACAAAAATACGTTTCACTGAAAATGCATGTTTCTCCTCAAACACTACACTGGCTGAAGAAGATTCCAGCTACCCTGGCTACATTCTAGATTTTTCTTCTCTTCTATATATATCTTCCCCAAACCTCTGGCAGCATCTTAATAGATGTTTAAGTAGGTTTAATGCGATAGAAAATTGGAATAATAACTTGTAATTACAGTTCTATATTTAAGAAATGGGGAATTATGTACATTATTTACATTATTTACATTTGACGGATATTTGTCCTAATCTTCTTGGAGGTTAACACAACGTTTCGGCTGATATACCCTCCAGCTTTCATTAGGTGTCTTGGGAAAATTTCGAACCTGGGCATATGGCGTAGTAGTTAAGAGCGCGGGCTACTAACCCCAAGATTCCGAGTTCGATTCCAGGCAGTGACATGAATAATAATAATAATAATAATAATAATGATAATAATAATAATAATAATAATAATAATAATAATAATAATAATAATATAATAATAATAATAATAATAATAATAATAATAATAATAATAATAATAATAATAATAAGCGAAAGAAATAGACAGAGAAAAATCCCAGCAATGGCTGAGAAGCTCAGGACTCAAAGCAGAGACTGAAGGATTTTTAATTGCTGCACAAGACCAAAGCCTCCCCACCAGAAATTACCAAAAACACATAATGAAAAGAAAAATAACAAGTAACTGTAGAATATGTGGAGATGGACAAGACACAATAAATCATATTATCTCTGGCTGCCCAGTCCTGGCTAAGAAGGAATATATTCACAGACACGACAGAGCTGGGACCTATATACACTGGAAGCTATGCCAACACTATGGAATAACAACAGAAAAAAGATGGTATAAACACACGCCAGAAAAGGTCACAGAAAACGAGAAAGCAACCATACTCTGGGATATGCCAATACACACAGATAGAGAAATTAAGGCAAATAGACCAGATATAGTTGTCAAAGATCATGAAGAAAAAAAATGCTTTCTAATTGATGTATCAATACCAGCAGATGACAACGTTTTTCTAAAAAAAATGGAAAAACTTTCAAAATACAAAGACCTGGAAATAGAGATAACTCGAATGTGGAATCTAAAAACAGAAACAATTCCTATCATAGTAGGTGCCTTAGGTATAATAAAAAAACATTCAGACAAATACATAACAAAAACACCAGGACTTACAAATATATATAACATACAGAAAATTGCACTACTGGGTACTGCACACATTCTACGCAAAACACTTTCAATACAGTAAACATAAGAGCACCACAGCAAACCACAGCACATACCCAAGGCGCACAGAGCTGCGCTCGGCAGTGAAGTGAAAGCACGTTATAAAAATAAAACTACTGAATAATAATAATAATAATGAATAATAATAATAATAATAATAATAATAATAATAATAAATGATACTACTACTACTACTACTACTACTACTACTACTACTACTACTACTACTACTACTACTACTACTACTACTAATAATAATAATAATAACAACACCTTAGTAGTGAGAACCCAGGTTCGAAATTTCCCCAAGACACCTGATGAAGGCTGGAGGGTGTATCAGCCGAAACGTTGTGGTAATAACAAACAAGATGAGGACAAATATCTGTCAAATGTAAATAATGCAAAGAATGAACTTGCAATTAGAAACATCCTTTATATTTTTCAACCACAATTCTGTCCTACCGATTACTCAACATAATGCCTCCCGTTTTAGTTTTGAGTAATACAACTTGTTTCTGTCATTCTATTTTATACAACACTATTTTATACCAAGAAAATATAACCAGTTCCTCGTAATATTCTTTATATTCATTTACTTATCTCTAGGAACTTATGCTCAATTGAGTAGATTAAAAAGTGAACATTTTATATTTGTGTCTTTACTTAGGTCACTAAAGTACGTAGAATGGAATAGCCTCGACTGAGTTAGGAGGTCATATGGCGCTACTTTCGTGTACGGAGTCTACCACGTGTTCATCAGTTGCCATGATCGATAATTTTATTGAGAATTGACGTAATCGTGTTCTGCCGTTTATCTTTAGAAGTAGATCAATGGCTCCCTATTTAAATAGATCAATATATTCAAATGAATAAATCTAAGTATGTTATTGATATTTTTTTCATCATATGTAGAGAGAGATGAAACGAAGATTATTCCTTCTCCTTTCAATGTGAAGATCATAACGGAGCTTTAACATTCGAAGTTTGTGGAACGTATCAGAAATGTGGCTCATAGGAAATAATTATAACAGAAATACAACCCATGGACGCGGACCCCAGATCCCTTCAGCTTATCATGTAATTTACTGTTATTGCCGTTTAGTTTAAGATAAGCTCTAATAAAGCTGTTCTATGGTTGAATGGATTCCGAACGGAAACATGCTGTACGTATCATGTAGTCCACATTGATAGATCTGACAAAATCTCTGCAAGACAATGGCAGTCCGTCCGTTACGACGACGCGGGTTCCAATTGATCCGATCAACGGAACAGCCTGCTCGTGAAATTAACGTGTAAATGGCTTATCATTCCACAGACACGTGCACCCTTAACGTAATTCTCGGGGATATTCAGCGTGACACAGAGTATGGCAAGGCTGGCCCCCTTTGAAAATACAGGTACAACAGAAACAGGAAGAACGAGTAAGAGAAAGTTGTGGTGATAGAGTACAGCAGGGTTCACCACCACTCCTTGCCGGAGCCACGTGGATCTTTAGGTGTTTTCGCTCAATAAACACTCACAACGCCTGGTCTGGGAATCGAAACTGCGATCCTATGATCGCGAATCTGCTGCTCTAACAACTGGGCTACTGCACCTCCACTGTAAGACAGTAGGTTCTTATATTTGAGGGTAAATTGTGTGCTATTTCCGGTAGGTGGAGTGACTATATGCAGCCATTCTCATCCGCTTATCTACTGCATCGTAAAAATACAATGTTCATTGCAACACCTTTATATGAACAAGTGTTCATGGTGCTAAATAACATTATCACTTAAAAGAAGAACTAACTCATTAAAGCTGGGAATGTGTGTGTGTGTGTGTGTGTGTGTGTGTGTGTGTGCGTGTGCGTGCGCGTGTGCGTGTGTGTGTACTTGTATGTGTATTCGTCTTTGCGTGTATTCCTGCGCGCGGAAGTGTTTTTGCATGTCTCCGTCTCTGTGGCTGGTTTTACGTTAATCTGTTCAAAAGGAAGCGTTTGTGTTTATCACCCCGCCATGCTTGAGAACCGATGTTGGTGTGTTTACTTTCCCGTAACGTAGCGGTCCAGCATAAGAAACCGACGGAATATGTACTAGGCTTACAAAGAATAAGTCCTGGGTTCGGGTGCTACAACATGGCCGCAGTCAAATGATTGAAACAATCAATGCAATAAAAGAATAAATGAATATATATATATATATATATATATATAGTGAGAGAGAGAGAGAGAGAGAGATAGATAGATAGATAGATAGATAGCTAGATAGATAGACAGATAGATAGATATACATAAATACACACGTATTACATTATTAAGTTTAGTAGATTAGATGTAAAATTCTGTTGAAATAAATGATTTCTAAAGCGAGAAATTAACCTTGTTCCCATCTCTCCATACCTAATAAGTAATACGAACATGTTTTGTTATAAAGCAGAAAAGCAGAAAATTCATTGGTATATTTTATGAGGCATTTAAATGATTAATGGTTCTTAAATACATTTGCATCTCATTGAATGAAAGTAATAGTCTTTTAAAGATAAAACACAAACAAACAACAAAACAATTAGATTCTTGATCTGTGAAAAACGAATGCGGCAAACACGTGATGTGATTGTTCCAGTGATCCAGTTAAGCTGCTATGAAAAAGAGCGTACACACGACACATTTAAGAGTAGAATGTAAATCGTGATAATAGGTTAAGAAGGGTTAATAGCTCCATTCTTTCAAAGACATTGGTCAGCAAAGAAGCGTTGAATTGATTTCCACTATCTGCAGTTTATTGTAGATGATCAACTTTTAAAAGATCTAGGTCGTGGTTGGGAACGTTAATTAGTTTACTTTGTATTAGAGATCACTTGTACAAGACTGATGACATACAAAAGTTCAGTTTGTATAGGTACATATGTATGCCTGTATGTGTAGGAGTGGCTGTGTAGTAAGTAGCTTGCTTACCAACCGCATGGTTCCGGGTTCATTGCCACTGCGTGGCACCCTGGGCAAGTGTCTTCTACTATAGCCTCGAGCCGACCAAAGCCCTGTGAGTGGATTTGATAGACGGAAACTGAGAGAAGCCCGTCGTATATATGTGTATATGTTTGTGTGTTTGTGTTTGTCTCCCCACTATCGCTTGACAACCGATGCTGGTTTGTTTACTTCCCCGTAACTTAGCGGTTCGGCAAAAAAGAGACCAATAGTACTAGGCTTACAAAGAATAAATCCTGGGGTCGACCTGCTCGACTAAATAACTACTGGCTACTGAATAAGTGTTACATATTTTCACAGATATATAAATATATATATATATATATATATATATATATATATATATATATATATATATATAGTCACATCAAATTATGCAACATTAAAAAGAACAATAACAAAACAACATGAGGGCGTGCACATGGAACGTTTTAGCTTTATGCTTGGTAAAAAGAGAGTATTTTTAACCATTTGAGTCACGCTCTTCGTTAGAAAGGAAAACGGAAAAGTTCAGAGAGGAAAAAAAAAATCACCAACTGCACGTGTGTGGATACGTATATGATATGTGTATGTGTGCATGTGAGCGTCTGTGAGAATGTGTGTGTGTGTGTGCGTGTGTGAAATCCATTCTTCGGCGCTGTTCTGAATACCTTGTGCACCTACTGGTGAACACTGAGATTAGCACCAGACTAGCCCGACCAAAATAAAAAATATTATAAATCGTTACTATGGTAATAAGTCTTCTTTCTTTCGACAGCCAACACTAAGCACACACACAAACGCACAAATACAAACACACACGCACGCACACACAAACACACACACAAACACACACGCAAATACGCACGCACGCGCGCGCGCAGGCACACAAACATATATATACAACCACACACACACGTATACACGCACACACGTATACACACATATGTATGACGAGAAGAGCGGAGAAACTGCAATGAAACCAAAACAGTGACAGAAAACAGAACTGGTTGGTGTGATCGTGCTGTGGCCTGATGTGCCGCTTGGCACGAGGAGAACTAACTGTGTCACTAATTAAAATATTTTCAATATTTCCTATGCGAGGAGTATGAGTTGGGCTACATCTGTTTGAGTCACTCTACATTCTTATTTAAAAAGAGAATTGTGTTAATGAAAGTAGCTTTCTCTTCGACGATAATCACTTCAGTATTGTATGAATGATTAAGGAGCTTCGCATTTGTATTCCTGAAAGTGCAGTTAACTTCTTGTAATTTGAATAGTTTATTTGGTCTTAATTATCTTATAATATTGGTGCAGCTGTAACTGAGATTCAAGTTACTTCTATTGAATTTATGTCTTTATAGACAATTTATGAGGGCATGTCTATTTAGGAACATTGTAGCAACATTAGACATAACGTTTAAGAAATGCGTGAATCTGATAATTTTAAGGCATAAATTATTATAATTGCATGACATAGTTTATTGATATATATCTTGTCTTATTAGTAACTAGCTCCTACATTATTTACATTATTTACATTTGACGGATATTTGTCCTCATCTTGTTTGTTGTTAACACAACGTTTCGGCTGATATACCCTCCAGCCTTCATTAGGTGTCTTGGGGGTATTTCGAACCTGGGTTCTCATTCCTCAGCTATTTTTCGATATTTTTATTATTATTATTATTATTATTATTATTATTATTATTATTATTATTATTATTATTATTATCATTATCATTATTATTATTATTATTATTATTATTATTATTATTATTATTATTATTATTATTATTATTATTATTATTATTATTATTATTATTCAGGTCACTGCCTGGAATCGAACTCGGTGACCTGAATAATAATAATAGTAATAATAACATCCAAAAATACATTAGGAATGAGAACCCAGGTTCGAAATTCCCTCAAGCCACCTGATGAAGACTGGAGGGTATATCAACCGAAACGTTGTGTTAATAAACAAGATGAGGACAAATATCCGTCAAATGTAAATAATGTACATAATTGCTCATCTCTTAATATAGAACTGTGACTAGCTCATTCATAGTCTATTATAGTACGATGTATCATTTTCAAATATTTGTTATTCGATGACAGAGTAGATATTCTTTCACAGGTATCCTTAGTCAGGTATTTGAAATTAAAGGTGTTTGGCAAAATTTTATGTGTGTGTGTGTGTGTTTATCCGTAGTTTGGTCGCTAGGTTTCTAATGGTATTTGGTTGAACTAAAACAAATACTTTAGAAAATTGTCTAATTTATTCTTATTAGTAAGGTGACGAGCTGGGAGAATCGTTACCATGCCGAGTGAAATGGTTAGTGGTATTTCACCCATCCTGATTTTCTGAGTTCAAATTTCGCCGAGATCAATTTTGCTTTTCGTCCATTCAGGGTCGATAATATGTGCCAGGTGGGCTTTGGATTCGATGTAATCGATTTAATTACTCCTGTGTATGACTGAGTATAACAACTGCACCACTCTGCGAAGCCATATGGTGCCAGTGTGGCAGAGTAGGCTCATCAAATCATTATGAATTCAAGCTCAAGTTTATAGCCTCCACATCATATATATATATATATATACTCTTGTCTCTGTATTTGTAGGAAAGATTGCATTTATGCTTCAATGTAAATATGTATATAATCAAATGAATAATAACAGACGATGGATAATTGTCAGCTCATTACAGCTTTGTATGCTAGTAAATGTATATGTATATGTATGTACGAACGCGCAAGCATATATTCATGTATGCACAGATGCATCGACAGAGAGACGGAGATATGGAACCAAGCATGGGTGCAAGCGTGTATATAAATATATACACTTATATAAATATATATAACCATTCCTATATAATTATGTATATCCATATATAAATAAGTATATATGAATGGTTGAATCATACATTTAGAAAGGAGTGTATGAATAAATACTTGGGCTTATTTTCGAATTACGATAGAACGCAAATCGACAAATAATCGTATAATATTATATAAAACTTGTACATAAAACGTGGTTCAGTTCTATATTTAAGAGATGAGGAATTATTTACATTATTTACATTATTTACATTTGACGGATATTTGTCCTCATCTTGTTTGTTGTTAACACAACGTTTCGGCTGATATACCCTCCAGCCTTCGTCAAGTGTCTTGGGGAAAGAGAGGAATTGCTCAGTGCCTAAAACACCGAGCAAAGAATATAAGTAGCGATCGTGATACCCACCACGAGGAAATGATCAAGCTCAGTAACAATCTATTAAGAAACAACTACCCCAAGAACATACTATCTACTCCAATTATGAAGAAAAGAGAGGATGAAACCAATAAACTGTCTACAGTCTGTCTACCCTATGTGAAAGGCCTCTCCGAAAAGATACAAAAGACATGCGGCCCATATGACATCAGGGCAGTATTCAAGAGCAATACAACACTTCGCAAATATCTCCTTCGGCTAAAACCACCAACAGAAGAGAATATGACCAAAATCTGCGTGTACTCCATCCCATGCAGCTGTGGTAGGTTATACGGGCATATGGCGTAGTGGTTAAGAGCGCGGGCTACTAACCCCAAGGTTCCGAGTTCGATTCACGGCAGCGACCTGATTAATAATAGTAATAATAATAATAATAATAGTGACATCGTTAGGAATGAGAACCCAGGTTCGAAATTTCCCCAAGACACCTGACGAAGGCTGGAGAGTATATCAGCCGAAACGTTGTGTTAACAACAAACAAGATGAGGACACATATCCGTCAAATGTAAATAATGTAAATAATAAAAAACGTGGTTGTTATAAAATATTAGATTAACAGAATACACGAATATCTATTCAGCTTCAGCTTAGCCATATTTTCTCTCACTCTTCAATAATCAAGTTTTGCTGCTGGCTATTTGACTCTTACCTTGAAATGCAGTGAAAATAATAGTATTATATATCTTGATCGCTGCATCGGAAAGGAATTCACTCTTGATTGGTCTACTAATTTGACTTCCAATTCATTCAGGTCACTGGGTCAATATCGGATCAAGATTGCGTCCTGAAACACGGAAGAAGAGAATTTAGATGCGCAGAAATAATATCATAACACGAGCACAAACACACGTGCGCACATACATACACACACACATACACACAGAGGCAAACACACACACACGCAAACACAAAACGAGCACATTCACACACACACACGCGTATTACACACAGGCACACACATACGCACACGCACGAGCACATACACACACGCGCGCATAGACACATGCACACACACATTCGCATACGCACGAGCACATCGAAACACGCGCGCATACACACATGCACACACACATACGCACACGCACGAGCACATAGAAACACGCGCGCATACACATATGCACACACACACAGAGGCACATATGCATGCACACACACACATGCAAACACGCACACACATACGCACACGCACCCGCACGCAAACACACACACAGGCACGCACACAAACACACACACGCACGCACGTACGACCACACACACATACACACGCGCACGCACGCACACACATACACATACACACGCACACAAACACACACTCATGCACGCACGCACGAACGCACATACACACTCATGCACATACACATACACGCACACGCACGCACACATACACACACACACGCACACGCATACACACACGCACGCATACACACACACGCACGCACACGAACATATAACAAAGCTACAGTTACAAACACATTCAAATAAATAAGAAACACACACGACTATGAAAATGCGAACGAATGCGCATTCATGCACAAAGGCGAACGCTCACCTACACAAACACAACTACAAACACACATATACATACAGCCATGCAAAGGTATACACTTGCAAAGATGACGGCAGAATGGGATTCGAAAGTGATCTGGTTACTATTTGTAACAGGTCACGTGAAAGTGCAGCAGCTCCCCATTGGCTAGGATATAACTTTGAATGACATTATGTCAGTAAGAAGTACAAAACACCTTTTCATAATCAAACACACACACACACACACACACAAAGCCATAAACGATGAAGATCTTGTGTAAATCACTTCGACGCACGCGCAATAAGTACGCTGCAATGTGTTGGAAAGAAATAAAGTTGAAGCGTTTAGGGAAGATAAACAGGGCCATAAGCAGGTAGATTAAAGTAATGGTAGATTAACGCAAAACAAAAGGAGCATACTCCTTTATGTGGTCACATTGTGAGGAATAGAATTATGCCTGCATGTATGTGCTCATATATATATATATATATATATATATATATATATACATATATATATATATGTATATGTATATGTATGTATATCCATACATACATATATATATATATATATATATATATATATATATATATATGTGTGTGTGTATATATATATATATATATATATATATATATATATATATATACATATATATATATATGTATATACATATATATATATATATATATATATATATATATATATATATATATATATATATATATATATATATATATATATATATATATATATATATATATATATATATATATATATATATATATATATATATATATATATATAATCATAAATATATAGGGATTAGCAGAAAACCTGCTTCTCCAACATACTGAGAATTCAGAAACAGCAGCCAAAGAACTACTGATTCTAAAACTACAAATTTTTCTCTAATTGATAGCGAGAAAAATTTGTAGTTTTAGAATCAGTAGTTCTTTGGCTGCTGTTTCTGAATTCTCAGTATGTTGGAGAAGCAGGTTTTCTGCTAATCCCTATATATTTATGATTATAAATGGCTTTACCGAAAAGGTTTTTTCATACTGTGCTACCCGGCATAATTGTTAATTATTAATTTTATTACTAATTGACGATTCCTTGCCCTGTATATCTATATACATATATATATGTATCAAAAAATAAGCAACACAGATTTCAAAGGTGATTGCAGTACGCACGTTTCATGCTACTCTAATTTATTTAAGTAATGCGAGCATTACATTAAATGCAATATGAAGAGCAATCTTCAGCTGCACGAAAATGCAGAAAATTACTGTAGAAAAGACATATTATAAATGTGGCAACTTTTCAAATCCAAGTGGGAGAGAGAATGGACTTATGTATTCTTCCTCACATTTGGATTTTTATGTATTCTCTCTCCCACTTGGATTTGAAATGTTGCCACATTTATAATATGTCTTTTCTACAGTAATTTTCTGCATTTTCGTGCAGCTGAAGATTGCTCTTCATATTGCATTTAATGTAATGATCGCATTACTTAAATAAATTGAAGTAGCATGAAACGTGCGTACTGCAATCACCTTTGAAATCCGTGTTGCTTATTTTTTGATTTTGATCACCTATCCTTTTGGGATACGATATTCGGGTGCCTACGCATAAGTACCATATTCAACCTTGAATCTATATCTAAACCATATATATATGTATATACATATATATATATATATATATATATATATATATATATATATATATATACAATTAGTAAATGAGTATATGCATATATACGTACAGGTATGTGCATACCGACATCCACCTGTATGTATAGGTGCATATCTGGGTACAGGACATTGAAAACAAACGTAGACGAGAAAACACACAAGCCACATAGAGATCATTCTACTTCATCAGCTACCCACGTTTTAACACCGGCGTTTCGACGAGCTTGGGCAGGACGCATCGTTAAAACGGCTCATCCCATGGACCGTAGATTAAATTTGTATACGCAAATTAAATCTTGCCATGATGGAATGTAGTGGCGGACAAAAAACAAGACAGGAAAACAAACAGAAATTATGTGTCTATGAACGCTGTGAAGCACGAACTTGAAAGGGACGAAGTGGTTCATGTGTTTGCTCGGCGATAGCCAAGGAAGAAAAGGGTTATTGACCGGAAGCATGTGACCATGCCGGTGTAAAGGGAAGAGAGAGAGTGGTAGAGGGAGAAACAAAGGGAGGGAGTAGAAGAATAGGTGAGCAATGAGAGGAAAAGAGAAAGAGAGGAAATACGAGGGGGAAAAAGAGATACGTAGTAGTAACAGAGGAAGAACGAGAGGGGTAAAGCGAGATACGTAGTAGTAAAGAGGAAGAACGAGAGGGAGAATAATAGAGGAAGAGAAAGAGAAAGAGATAGAGTAGCGTCGGAAGATATAAGTTTAAGATATATATATATATATATATATATATATATATATATATATATATATATATATATACACATATACCACACAACACATCGCATACATATATATATATGTATATATATACACCATGCCACACAACACATCACATTACAACACACCACCACGCACACACCAGCACTGACCAATTCCGATCCTTACATTTTCACACCTACACATACACATATGCACACGTCAAGATCACCAGCATTCTCTTATACACGCTCACCTTCGTTTTGGGATCACTATTACGTTGTTATCCCTCCTTCTTATTAACTCTCCTGTGTGACCCTTCTGTCCGGCATTTGCTATGATAGATCGCTAACCACTACACACATTTTTTTCTCTCCTTGTTCTCTCCTTGTTTCTTTCTGTGTTCCTTTCTGTGGAAAAGCGTAGGCTCGAAACGTCAAAGACTTTTCAATTTCCGAGCGTTATACTAATACATCTATTTGTTTTCTACACCTCCTGTCTTCGTCTGTTGTTTTTTTTTTGTGAATTCTCCCTATACGTATATATATATATATATATATATATATATATATATATATATATATATATATATATATATATATACATATACATATATATACATATATATATATGCATATATATGTACATATATGTATACATATATACATATACATACATACATACATACATACATACATATATATATATATATATATATATATATATATATATATATATATATATATATATATATATATATATAATATATATATATATATATATATATATATATATATATATATATATATATATATATATATATATATATATATATATATATATATATATATATATATATATGGATGGAGGTCGAAGAGTTCACATTCCATGCGTACGGAATCTTCAAACGAATACACGTTACTGATTGGTTTAAATTATCCAAATACGACAACTTTAACACGAAATAACTTCTAAAATACCAAATTTTGTCAAAAATGTTCAAAGTAAGCCGTGTTCTGTGTGAGACGTTCCACCAGTATACAAAGTTTCAAATTGTTTAGTTAAAAAAAAAATTAATTAAAACAATCTGTAAGCCAAACTGAAGAGATCCCTGGACATGGTGTGGAGTTACTGTATTTATTAAATAATTGTTTTAAAGAATTTTCAGGAAATAGGTTTTAGTATTACTGTAAATACTAAGCTTAATCGCCCTTAATCTTCTACAAACAGCGTTGAGAAGGGATAACGATAATTTCATATGAAGCCACAAAATAAGTGAAGAGTTTGTGTTCATAGATAGGAAATCGAATCACCAACCTTGAAGATCATGGTCGACAACGTTGCTAAACAGATATGCTGGACATCTTCCGATGAAATTGCCTTTGTGGGAGCCGCTGGGTGTTATAATGAAGCACTGAAAAATAGTGGGTCCTCCGAAAAAACTTGATATATACAAACAGTGGTAATGAACAACGTAAGTATAGGAAACTTAATCCTATTTTAGTAGGAGGTGGTCATTAAAGACCACACAAACGACTCCAGAGTTACAACAATCAGTGTTATCACCATCACATCACAACGACTGCGACCTCCATCACTTCCACTGACTCTGTTAATTCACTCAGCAGCTTCGACACCATAACGACCACGACCATCACCATCACCATCATCACTATGACCATCATTATAACCACGTAACCATCATCACCACTACTACGGCAGTTACTTTGACCATTTCTACCACGACCATCACAGAAACCACCTCCATCACCATCATCATCAGCAACTACTCCCTATCGCCTCCCTATCATCACCTTCTACACCATCCTCACTATCATCACCCACATCACACCACTATCATCACGATGATGACGACGACCACCACCACTACCATCACCACCACCACCACTACCACCACGATCCCCATCAACATTAGCACATCAAGCACTGAAACTACCACAAGCTCTATCACCTTCGAATCCATCATTATTGCATTTAGTAAGTACGGAGGATTCCACCACCACCACCACCACCACCACCATTCCACACTGAAACCACATCCATCGCCTTCGACCCCGTCATCACCGCCACCCAAACGAAAAACTGCTGCCAATCCCCATTATCACTGCCACCATAACGACGTCAAGACATCACGACTCCCGTACCACTTACCGTAGCCACGCCTAACTTCACCGCCACCGATGCGACTACCACGATCACCATCACCACCGCCATCATCGCATTCTTTCGCTCTAGTAAGATTACTTCCTTCCTTTCTTCCTTCCTCCTCCCTCTCGATCACTAATGATTTTTTCCATCAGCACAATAACCACAACAACAAACACCATCTTCAGCATCTCTGCCACCGACACCGTCACCTTCACAACTACAAGCAACACCACCGCCACCACTATCATTCTCGTCCCTTTCTCTATCGACACAAGAACTCAGCCAACGCCGTTATAACCTCCGTAACCATCACCATCACCACTCACAACCATCACCATCACCCCTCACACCCATCACCCCCGTCACAAACTCAAAACCATCAATATCACCACTCGCAACAGTCACCATCATCATTACTCCGATACATCACCATCACCATCACCACTCACAACCATCACCATCGCTGTTCCCCTCACACCCACCGCCATGACCACTCACAGCTATCACCATCACCATCATCACTCACAACCATTTCCATCATCGCTCACAACCATCACTATCATCATCACCAGTCACAGCCACCACCATCACCATCATCGCTCACAACCATCAACCATCACCATCACCACAACCATTACCACTACCATCACCATCTCTAATGGCGCCTATTGCAAACAGTTTCAATTTTATTTACCAAATAATTTCTTCTTTGCACATTTTCTAATTCAACAAATTTAATACTTTGAATTTTTCCGTTCTTCAGTTCTTCAGTTCTTCAGTTCTTCATATTCTTCACCCAATCTTCACCGTGTCTTCAACTCCATCTTCGTTACTTTCCATATACGAGCTTAATATAATTGGCAAAAACATCTCCATTGTGATTACCAGGATGGGGAGATTTCGTAGCTGGAGGCAGGAAGATATTATTTCGACTTGTTTACGTGTAAGGTGCCAAATTATGATGGAGGATAACTGGCGTGATACGCAGTTTTTCTTTCACGTTAATTACGTTACATAATTACCGGGGTTCATATTGACACGCAACTCGGGTCTCACTGAAATATTAAATTCTTCTTTTAACGTAAAATTTACCGGAAAGTAACAAACTGTTTGTATATTTGTTTCACTTATTTATTTTATTTTTCTATAGACTTTATTCTAAAGATTAATTTTTTCATTCTTCATTTCTTTCTTTCTTTCATTCTTTCTTTCTTTCTTTCTTTCTTTCTTTCTTTCTTTCTTTCTTTCTTTCTTTCTTTCTTTCTTTCTTTCGTCCATGTCTCTTACGTTCCATGTACATTAACACTACACATAACCACATACGCATATGATTTATACATCTGTATGTGTAAGTGTGTGTTTATGTATATATATATACACAAACACATTACATACACATACACACACATCTGTCCCTCTCTCTCTCTATCCATCCATCCATCTATCTATCCATTCATCCATGCATCCATATATTCACATACATACATACATACATACATGCATGCATACATACATACACACACACACACATACATATGTATATATATATATATATATATATATATATATATATATATATATATACACAATATACATACACACACACACACACACACACACACACATATATATGTATATATATATATATGTATATGTATACACAATCAATGTACGCATACACAATATATATATATATATATATATATATATATATATATATATATATATATATATATATATATATATAGATATGCAGGGCAGGGAATCGTCAATTAGTAATCGCTATCAATCTGGAGTAATAATTTGTAGTTTTGAAATCAGTAGTTCTTTGACTGCTATTTCTGAATTCTCAGTATGTTGGAGAAGCAGGTTACTGTCAATCCCTATATATTTATGATTATATATATATATATTTATATATATATATATATATATATATATATATATATATATATATATATATATATATATATATATATACACACATATATATATATATATATATATGTATATACATACATATATATGTATGTATGTATATACACATTCATGTACACACAATTAATAAAGTCATTTAGATAATAGAAGCAAAGATAAATTGCAAATATTAATATACATGCACACATATATTTGTGTGTGTGTGTTTGTATATATACATATATATATATGTGTGTGTGTGTGGTGTATATATATATATATATATATATATATATATATATATATATATATATATATGAACACACATACATACATATCTAATTAGATATAATATGTAAATAGACATAGTTTACTTCCACCCATATGTGTGTGTATGTATGCTTACACATGTATATTGGTGTATGATGCGATTTGAGAAATGCTTGATTAAAATAGTGTGTGAATGTTTTCGGTGGTATCGGTGTGTATTCGGTGGTATCGGTTTTTGTTTGTGTCTATGTTTATGTGTGTAAATAAACACGTGATTTGTGTTTTGCAGATGTTAAAAATCTAATTTCATTTTTTTCTTCCGAGTTTATTTATAAGAAGATAAAATATCAAACTAACGTTATATTAATCTTTATCAATATAATTGTACCTCCAAAGAAAATTACAGCTGGAGCGAAACAACGACGGACGTTCTGCATGGTCATTCGAACTATTAGAAATAGCAGCCAAATATCGCCAAAAATCAATATGTTTAAAGTATACGTGGTAGTGTCTCGCAGTCTTAGGAAAACAGTTTTGTAATTTCTTGCTGTAAAAGCTTATGAGATGATTTGTCTATAGTAATCTAATGTTTGTGTTGTACATTAGCTCCCCGCTCCATCAAATTGATGGTATCGGAACGTCGATTTGATGGTGTGCCTGAACAAGTCGATTTACATTGGTGTACCAGTCGTGATAAGTCGAAATGATTGCAGAGCGATGTGAGAGGTGATTTTCTCAAGAACACAACGCACTACCCGATCCAGGAAATGAAACCATTCTTTTGAGATCTTCAGTGCAACATCAGAACCACCAGGTCATGAGTTCCCGACTATTAAAAAATAATAGGAAAAGTATTTTAATTAATGTATTCGTCTAAATGTGCATGGTGTAGTGGTTTCGGCGCTCGACTCACGATCATAATATGGCGGTTCAATTCATTGGACAGTGTGTGTTGTGTCTCTCGGTAAGGCACCTTGCTCCACGTTGCTCCAGTTTATTCAGCAAAAATGAGTCCGACCCGAGTGCTGGTACAATTATCTCTCTCTCCCTTTTTGTCTCTCTCTCTCTATTTCTCTCCCTTTCTACAGAGGTCCCATCCAAGATATGCCACTGGATAAAAATGTGGGAAAATGGAGCTGTATATTTATAGACAACTATAAAAAAGAGAGAAAAAAACCATGAAAGCAAACTCGCTTATTCTTATAAAAAAACCCATCTGGACTGGCCACCATTTTTGATAATTAATCTGGTCAATTTGGGAACAAAGAAAAAACAGCGAGCGGTTGAACAAAAACCTGAGATTGAAGAACATTGCTAAAAATAATGAATAATTTAACAAAAACTAAATAGTAACAAAAACTAAATAACTAAATATAAAAACGAAATTTGCAGCAGCAATGGATTTACTAGAATCCGTAATGTTTTGGATAAAATGCTTTGTGAATATTTCATCTTGGCACTTCTGCAAGTGAAATCGAAACCTATTTTATTTTATTATATTTTGTTTTTACCTCTGACTCCAATAAAAGAAGTAATAGTGAAATAATAGGAATCATTTAATCGTTTAATCCCTAATTCCGACAAATTTGAATCTATTTATCGATGATAGAAATCAATATCTTTGTATTTGAAAAAGCTGTAGGTAGCCAGCAAGATGAACATAATACTCTCTGCTATAAGCTCAAAGCATGGATATATTAGAGACGAACGTCTTTGCGATATCATTGAATCCAATGCTAAACTGGTCTTTCTTTTATCGATGCCGAGATGATGAGAGGGAAAGCTGACCTAGGGTGAATTTGAACCGAGAACAGAAAACTAGAACAAAGGCCCCTAAGCCACTTGTCCAGTGTCAACGGTCCCGCCAACACACCGACTTAGGGAGATAAATGTAATGGCATATATGTGCAAACATTCAACGAACCTTCCCAACAGATCTCTCTCTCCTCCCGCCGCCTAGTTGGAGAAGTATGCTTGTTGTTTAGTTTCAGGTCAGTTGTGATCAAGAAGGCCAATGATCAGCGTGTTGCATTCATAGATATCTTCTTTAATTTCTTGACGATATATCATTTCTACGCTAGGTACAAGGCCCGGAATTTTGGGGGAGAGGGCCAATCGATTAGATACCCAGTACGCAACTGGTATTTAATTCATCGACCCCGAAAGGATGAACGGCAAAGTCGACCTCGGCGGAATTTGAACTCACACAGACGAAATACCGCTAAGCATTTCGCCGTCGTGGTAACGCTTCTGCCAGCTCACCGCCTTATCTTGACGATATATCGAGGACTATATTACTAAAGGTTTGCTTGCTGTATGTTTTTTTTAAAGATGATATAGTGGTATTTGAGAGGAGCATATCACATGTTTCTTTCTTGACGAATGATCTACTATTCATCATCGGTATCTCGTAATACTTGGTAAGGTATGATTTTTAAGCAGCATATTGTATAAATTTACAATTCTGCTTCTCATTCTCTGTATAAAATGTTAATTAGAAGAAAGCAGGAGTTTTTCACTTGAATATTGATTATTGCAAAGTGGCTTCTGATCAACATAAAGAGACCAAATGCTTGCATGATGTTACGTTTCTTTAATGTATGTGTCAAAAATCATATGAGAATTTATTTATGCTGTATGAACCAGATCATAACATCCATTCCGAAGTGTTTATGATTAGGGAGTATGTACCAGGCTTCACTAATTGGTTTAACCGCAGGATGTGTTTATGGGAGCTGCCGGCAGACATAGACAGTTTCGGCACTCGCATCACTTGACTCAGTTAAACATTGACAGTGTAACAGCTGTAATGAGAGATGGTTTGTGATCGAATTGGTCTCGGACTCAATTTCAAATGAGAAGCAGGAAGCAAAGTGAAATCAAATGCCTTGCTTAGGGATACAACGCGTCATCCTCTCCAGAAATCGAGCCTATGATCTTCTGATTGTGAGATGAAAACCCTTAACCACCAGGTCAAACGCCTTTACAATGAAAACTTCTGTCTAAAAAGTGCACCTGGCATGAGAATGTACATGTTTATTACATGCGTCCAACGTTTTAAACGCCCAAAACCTTCCGGTCCCGGCGTATGCTGTGAAACAGTAATGAATCAGGTTTCCACCATGCCACGTGATGTTTGTGGTTCAAAATAGCTGGGGTCAGTTTTTAGGAAAGAATTTACTGAAAAGAAAATACGTAAGAAGTTCGTCAGGTATCTCCTTAAAGTAAGATGTTTTTAGTTGGTGTTTGTAATTTCGAATTCACCTAGTTTAACATTTTGTCATTATTTATAAAATGCACATTAGAGTATCCATAAAATGCAGATAGTTTTTTTTTTATAACTTCTTTTTCTGTTCAGTAATAGTCTCTCATTATGAATTAGAAAGAAGAACTCATATTTTTAAAGAAAAACAAATTATATTCATTCTATTTTTTTAAAATAGTATTTTGGTAATTTGCATTGCAATATTAAGTAGACAATTAGGAGAGAATTTAAATTCTGTTTGGAAACAATAAAAGATAATGCAATGATGAAAGACAATCTGATGATAACATAATATAAATATAAAAACGTTGAATATTAATATATTCATGTTTTTATATTTTCCTGGATAAGATTGAGGACAATATTGTGTGTGTGTTTGTGTGTGTGGCGTCAATATATTTCAGTTGAAACTCGTGTTTCGTTTCTGCTTTAATTTCCTGTGTCTTATTTTAGTAAAATATCTGGAAATATTTTCCATCTTGATTCTTTGTCCTGTTTTTGTCGTTACTCGTTGCTGTTGTTCAGATCAGTCACAATAATTCAGGCAGATCTCTGATGAAAACCTCACAACTATGACCTTATATTTTCTATAATATCATTCACATATCGTATATCGACAACTATCTAATCCATTGCGGCCATCATTTTATGGATTCTACTTACTTTCATTTTAACAAATGCGTTCCTGAACAATGACTTCATGCATTATTTACATCTCGAAGAGCATTTCAATGGTTTAATTCTGACTGACATTTGTTCCGAATATACAAATGTCAGACAGCATTTTGTGATCTTGAAATTTCAGCATTTCACCCCATACACCAGCTCTGGAAGATTCTGATCACTGAATTCCTAAAGCTTGTATCAAGGGAGTTGGCTTCGAAGTCAGAAATACTTCGTAAGAGAATATTAAATGTAGCTTTTCAAGCACAGTATTATTATTTTAGAAAGATTTTTAAGACGGCGAGATGGCAGATTTTTTAGCAAAACGGCCAAAAATACTTACCAGCAGTTCGTCAGTCTTTTCTTTCTAAGTTCAAATTCCGCAGACGTCGACATCGCCTTCCAGGGTCAAGAAAATAGATACCAGTTGAGCGCTGGGGTCGATGTAATCAGTTTGCCCACATCCCGGAGTTGCTGGCCTTGTGCAAAAATTCGAAATCGTTATTTTCGAGAGAGATTTATTGTTTGTTTTTTTTCTAGCATGTCACGCTAGACCAATTGGTTTGCTACAATCATTTATATTGCTTTCTTAAGTCAGAAACTACTATATTGGTGTGTTATGTAATAAACTATAAATATTGTTTTATTACGGTAATTCATCTCGTGGTTAATAGGTTCAGTAAAGGTATATAGGTATGCTACAATTTAATGCAATCTTTTTATTGATATTTTCTATGAAGGGGAAAGTTTTATCAAACAATTGACAGGCGGACAGAAAAATAAAAGTAATTTTATAATGCTGTTACATCACCGAATATATAAGATATTGTACATCTATCTGTAATAAAATACTAATTTTTATGTATTCTGATACAAGATAGCGTGTTACTTTAAAAAAATAACACACTTGCGGGTATTTTATTCTAAATTATAGGAAGTATAAATGTCAACGAGCTAGTATATAATCAAGCTTCTATGGTTAGTATAGATGACTTATGGGCATTTAGCAAATTCTGTCGATTGGTTAGACTATAACAAAACACTGAGCTGGTAGAATCGGTAGCTCGTCGGACAGTATATTTAATGGCATTTTGTCTGTCTTTATGTTCTGATTTCAAATTCTGCTAAGATCGATTTTGCTTTTCATCCTGTTGCGGTCTATAAAATAAGTATCAGATGAAAACTGGGGTCGATGTGATCGATTGAACCGCTCACACGAAACTGCTGTCCTTGTGCCAAAATTTGAAACCAGCATTATGGTGGAGTTTTCATAAAGATAGTAAATTTTCGATGAGTCGATAGAATCATTAGAGCAGTTCCTGAGAAAGTAAGCACTATCGGGATGTTTTCCTTTTGATCGGATGGTCGATAAATTAATTTTCTTTACTAAATACTTTCAAACTTCGGAAACTGGTAGAATGTGTCATATGGAACATCTTTTACTCTTAGCGTTGTTGAGAAAAGATTGTATTTTCGAAGTTATTTCGTTTTAAAGTTGTCGTATTTCGGTAATTTCAACAAATCAATGACGTGTATTCAGCTGAATGAAGTTACAGCTGTTGTTTGTCAACAACAACTATCGACGGTGTATATTTCGTTTTTCACTGTTATTTATGACATATTTCATCTCAGTTACGTTTGTATGAATAAACGAGTATATCTGAAGCACGTTTACTTCACGACACCACCATAATCGTTCGGGCATTTCTACTGCTTTTAGGTTTTCTTTCTTGTTTTTCAGCTACTATTTTCGGAAAGACTTCCTCCTGTCCCCCCATTTTCTAGCGGGGTTTGAGCTACTCTTGTATGTTCGAGGCAACAATTACAGGTCACGTTAGTCGACACTCAGGGGAATATTACTTCAATTGAAGAACAACAAAAACAGGTACTACACGCCTCTGTGTGTATAGTCGTCAGAAATGACAAGGCGGCGAACTGACAGAAACGTAAGCACACCGGGCGAAATAGTGGTATTTCGTCTGCCGCTACGTTCTGAGTTCAAATTCCGCCGAGGTCGACTTTGACTTTCAGCCTTTTGGGGTCGATTAAATAAGTATCAGTTACGCACTGGGGTCGATATAATCGACTTAATCCCTTTGTCTGTCCTTGTTTGTACCCTCTGTGTTTACCCCTTCTGGGCAGTAAAGAAATAAGAAACGTTATCAAGGCGGCGAGCTGACAGAAACGTTACGTTCTGAGTTCAAATTCCGCCGAGGTCGGCTTTGCCTTTCATCATTTCGGGGTCGACAAATAAAGTACCAGTTACGTACTGGGGTCAATGTAATCGACTTAGTCAGCTTGTCTGTTCTTGTTTGTTTCCTCTATGTTTAACCCCTTGTTGGCAATAAAGAAATAAGAAATGACAACGAGGTACAACAGGTTTAGGACAAGCAACAGGTACATTTGCAGGCGAAGTAATCAACTTGTCAATGTACTTGTGTCTCGGGTCCTGAAGCAGCGAAAGCCGAGGGCCAAGGTTAAAGAAATTGGTAACGACATTAATTCTTGATAAGCTACCACTTACATGGAACATTATGTAGAGGTTCTAAACTCAGAAAGAATACGAGTTTAGTGGAGATATTCTTTTCCTAACCACGAAAACCCGAAGACAGTCCCAGAATCATTCCCGATTATGTTAGAAAACACAGCTGCCTCATTCTTTTCTACTCTAAGCATAAGGCCCAACATTTTTGGGCAGAAGGCCAGTTGAGTAGATGGACCCCAGTACTTAATTTATCGACTCCGAAAGGATGAAAGGCAAAGTCGACCTCGGCGGAATTTGAACTCAGAACGTAAAGACAGACGGAATACCGCTAAGCATTTCGCCCGGCGTGCTAACGTTTCTTATTTCTTTACTACCCACAAGAGGCTACACACAGTGGGGGCAACAAGGACAGACAAAAAGATTAAGTCGATTAAATCGACCCCAGTGCGTAACTGCTACTTATTTAATCGACTCCGAAAGGATGAAAGGCAACGTCGACCTCGGCAGAATTTGAACTCAGAATGTAAAGACAGACGAAATACCACAAAGAATTTCGCCCTAATGTTTCTTATTTCTTTCTCAGCTGTCCACAGCCAGCAGACCAAGGTGACACTTGTTTACTGGTCATGCTTTACGAACCCTGCGAAAAATTCTTGCAGCTCCAAGCAATGCTGATTTTTGTAGGTGTTCTACCTTCACACTTGCACCAATCTTTTTCAGCCATGTTAGTAGTTGAGTGCTGATACTTCCAAGTGCACCATTTACTATGGGTATCACGTCTACTCTCTTCATTGACCACAATCTTCGTATTTCCCACTTCAAATCGTCATAGTTGTTTATTTTTTTATTTTTTCACATTTTTATTCACCACAATAATGTCCGGTTTCCGATGTCTGGTCAGGTGATCACAATGGATCATTGCATCCCATAGGATTTTGCAATTCTCATTTTTTACTACTACTACTACTACTACTACTACTACTACTACTACTACTACTACTACCACTACTACTACTACTACTACTACTGCTACTACTACTACTATTATTGGGGCAGTGAGCTGGTAGAGTCGTTAGCACGTCGGACAATGTGCCTTTCGGCATTTCTTCCGGTTAATTATATCCTGAGTGTAAATTTTCTCAAGATCAAACTGGATTTTCATCTCTTTGGGATCGATAAAATAAAATACCAGTCATGTACCAGGCGTCGATGTTATCGACTTGCCTTCTTCCTCTAAAATTAAATGCCCCGTTCCCAAACTTTAAAAATAGTTATTGCTGTGTGCTTTGTTGATGAACCCATCAGCAATTGAGAGTGTTGGTCAGATTTAATTATCCTTTCTTAAGGGATACCATTTGTTTCTTATTAATTGCTTCGATAATCTTTTTGAAATTTTAAAGAACATGAACAATATGGTGCCAAAATGTCGTGGAAACAGCTGACGAAGCGGTGGCGTTAGTGAGTGTGACGGCGCTGGTGTGCTGTTGGGGCAGAACCACGATAACAATTGCCATCGGCTTCATTTCTCTGCAAACATACACACACACAAACACACGCACACACATACATACAGAAACACAAAGACTCACATACACACACACACACACACATCACCGCCGTCATCACTATCACTGTCATCACCATCACCGCCGTTATCACCGTAATATGGACAGCGATGAAACTTCTGCCATGTTTTCCTTCGGTAAACCGTGATTCGAAATTTAAAATAATAAACAATATGGCGTCCATATTTTGGTAGCTGAAGGCACGTAGAGGTGTCAGTTGTTGTTGGTGGTGGTGGCGAAGAGGCGAACACGAGTAACTACACAATAAGGGCTACTACTGCTACTACTACCACGAACATCAACATAACCAGTTCGTTATGCAACCACCGCCAATAACAACACAATCACCATCTTCAACAAAAACGCCATCACTGACGCACAATGCAATGACACCAGGATTCTTCTTGAGATACAAATGTCTAACAGCATCATCATCATCATCATCAACAGCATCATTAGCATCAATGAAGTGAACAATACCAGTGGAAAGAAAACATGGGAACGATGGCGATGTTTATGATGATGATGATGATGATGATGATGGCTATGGTGATGATGATGATGATGACGACCACGATGAGGATGATTATGATGATCATCAGCGTTGTCTTCGTTGTTACGGGCACAATCCTCATTATCAACCACCACCACCACCACCATCAACACCACCACCACCACCGCCACCACCGCCACCACCGCCACCACTACCACAGCCGCCATGACTGCTGCCTTCCAACACCGCAGACTCACCACCAGTGGGACGCCGTTACAAAACCTATTCCTACAACCTCTCTCACCAACACCGCCATCGATGCCACTGCTGTCTCCTCTGTCATCGTCCACGCAGTTATCAGCACCATCATCGTCATCATCATCTTCATTATAATCGTCGTCGTCGTCATCATCACTACCACTACCGCCACCACCACCATTATCCTCATCATCATCATCATCATCACCATCATCATAATCGTCGTCGTCAAATTCACCACCACCACCACCACCACCATCATCATCATCATCATCATCATCATCATCATCATCATCATCATCGACATCATCCTCATCATCGTCATCATCAATACCCCCAGCGGTCTCAGCAGCAACAGCCTCAGCAGTTGAGCTACGATGATAGAAGACTGATCTGTTACAATGTGGGGCTATGGGCATGCTATGAAATAAGTAATCGTGTCCCTTTGTTCGAGGAATTTGTGGAGGTGAGAGCAAATATTACAGCAAACTCCCTCTCCTTCTACATAGAAAGCGATCAAACTTCCAAAGGCAGGATTTGAAATGTTTGAAACCCAAAATAAATCTGCTACGGATGGCGTTGAGACCGTAGCCCTTGATATAAAAATAGAAGTACCATGAGATAGTTGGCGTTCATATGAATCACACTGACCCTTAAATTTCATCCTCATAACTATGGCAACAGAATACTCTTTTACTTGTTTAAGTCATTTGACTGCGGCCATGCTGGAGCACCGCCTTTAGTCGAGCAAATCGACCCCAGGACTTATTCTTTGGAAGCCTAGTACTTATTCTATCGGATCTCTTTTGCCGAACCGCTAGGTTACGGGGACGTAAACACACCATCATCGGTTGTCAAGCGATGCTGGGGTTACAAACTCAGACACACAAACACATGCACACACACACACACACACACACACACACACACACACACACACATATATATATATATACATATATACAACGGGCTTCTTTCAGTTTCCGTCTACGAAATCCACTCACAAGGCTTTGGTCGGCCTGAGGCTATAGTAGAAGACACTTGCCCAAGGTGCCACGCAGTGGGAATGAACCCGGAACCATGTGGTTGGTAAGTAAGCTACTTACCACACAGCCACTCTGCGCCTAAGTAAAGTCGACCTCGGTGGAATTTGAACTCAGAAAGTCACAACAGATGAAATACCTATTTCTTTACAGCCCACAAGGGACTACACAGATAGGGGACAAACAAGGACAGAAAAACGGATTAAGTCGATTATACTGACCCCAGTGCGTAACTGGTACTTAATTCATCGACCCCGAAAGGATGAAAGGCAAAGTCGACCTCGGCGGAATTTGAACTCAGAACGTAACGGCAGATGAAATACCGCTAAGTATTTCGCCCGGCGTGCTAACGTTTCTGCCAGCTCGCCGCCTAGATTTGTGGATAGAGTCATGAGATAAAACAGCGAACCATTACTGAACTGGGTTTTGGTAAAATATTTAATGGAAGTCATGCAAGTACGAGTTACTCAGAAAATATACACAGCTTTGGTTGGCATAGACGTTGGCCATCAGCTACCAGGAAGTAGGACTCAGTGGTACAATATTTAATATGGAAGGCCAAAAAGCTACTAAATGGTAAAAAGTTCTCGCTCAAAAATGTAAATTTGTTGTTTTCATTGCCATTATCGGTAGCTGTGGATGAGCGGGATCGAAGTTTACAAGGGTTTATCCGCCAGCTTAAAGTCAACCAGAATCGCCAGTCAACGTTGTCAGTTTGTTGCCTTGCGCCGATAAAGAGCGTATGAAATTTAGATGTAAGGGGCATTCTGACGATGGTGAGAGAGGGGGGGAAGTGGGGGAGGGGGATAAAAGGGTGAATAAAAGGCATAGCTAGTTTACGGAATATGAGCATCAATATGCAGCATGGAAATCTGACTGCTTCTGCTGGGTTCCTCAACTTCAAGGTTCTTTGGAGGGACAGCATTCAGATAAAAATGAACCTAAATAAAGAAAATTAATGTCAATTTGAGGCCAATTCATATTATTTCTCTTCAGATGTCAAAATTATAGACCGTTGCATTAAATGGTAACCAGAGACTATTAAAAGCAGTTGGTGCGAGTAATTGTCTTATTGAAACAAATTCCCGATATTTTATGGCTTTCGTTAAGAGGCTGAAACAAATAAAATTACTCCGGGCGAGTAAGTACAATTTGATCCACTTTCTTCTCTCTCTCTCTCACACACTCTCTTTCTCTCTCTCTCTCACACACCCTCTTTCTCTCTGAATCACCTTTTCTCTCTCCCCTTCTCACCCTCTCTCTCTCTTGATAGCAACAATGGTAGGATTAACGATTATGTGATTAAATATTCGTGGCCCGGATGCATCTGGAAAATGAGAGCCCCGCTCAACAATATGAGGCCATTTAATTTAAATGAGAGAGATATTAACGTGAACTAGCACACCGAAAAGTATCCTATGGCAATTTCCGTGGCTGACTATCAATTGTAGCTTCTCTCATCACCCTATGCTACTATGGAATGGCTGTGTTATATAGGAAAGGACTGTGATCCGGTGAACATATCGCTGTTCTGGATGTGGATTCCATTTAAGATGTGGAATGCTAATGGCTTCCAACTCATCAACGGCGTCAGTGAGGATATTCGGGCCTAAACAGGCGACGAAGCTACGATGAATTTCAGCTGCAAATTTTATAAAAGAATTTTGATCTGAGGTAGAATAAGGATTTGTTTCCAATGAAACTTATTATGGATCTTCACAAAAGACATTAACAGTAGCAACAAGAAATAACAGCGAAAATGAAAATAATAAAATAAACAACAACAAAAATATCAGCTTAGGTAAATACTGTAATTCATAACAAATCCACTTCCAAAAGATTTAACCAGGCCTTACTCTGAAAAATGAGGAGCGCTAGAAAGGTTTATGCATAATTGGTTGACGGACAATTCGTCGACAGGTATTTGGCGGACAGATAACCTGCAGACAGGACAATTGTGTGGTATGGTGCAGAGTCCTGTTACCAGCCATAGGGTGTTCCAGCAGCCATCCTCTTGACGCAGGGCAGCACACTCTCCTCCAGGCACTTGATGTAGGCCTCCGTGTTGAGTCTGAGACCGTGGGGAATTGTGTGTTGGCGAATTGCCTGCGTAGGGCATAATTAGTCTAATGACCCAGTAATAAATTGTCATTCTGTTGTCATGAAGGAACAAATAGGTAGAATGTCTGTAATGCATCGAGGAATAAGGGATGCGAGCTGACTAAATGAAAAACAAAATACATGAAGTTCCACTTAGACAAGATACTGGAATGTATCAAGCTGCGGGGTTTTCGCTATTTGGGCGAAATGATACGAAACAATGAAAGTAAAATGAATCTTAGAAACAAAAGGTTACAAGATACCTGATTGGTATCTATAAGAACGACGCTTTACCTATTATCTCTACTATCACTATCAAGGGATTGGTGACGTTGACCTCAAGGGCTGTTTCACTAAAAAAAAACAGCAGTTAAGTGACGATATGCGCTGTGCTAGTGCATCAGATAACACTGGTCAAAACACGTTTTGCTGACTTCGGTTTTGTGATTGTTTTTTAGTTAATTTTGAGATACTGGTTTCAAATATGGCACCCGTTTTTTCCTAACACATCAGGTTTTTATTCTATAGCATACCCCTATTTTTATGATGTACTGTATAAATAATTTACTTGGCCAGGATAGTTTACTAAGACGTATAGCTTAAGACAATAAATTATAAATGTCAGTAGAATGTGAAATGTAAGATAGCATCATCTTTTACTAAATACATACTGTTAATTTTCTAATATGGTGGATAAAACACAAACTATCACACATATACCTACATATTTATGGAACAAATTCTCACTTGCGAGAACATGTGGGAGTATTTCATGTCTACACAGTCTCTTTGAATATTCCAACAGTAACCTGCTGTCATGTGTGTGTTCCATTAGCTTGATATCTCTCATCCATAATCTAGATTGTTTGATGAAAACATTCACCATGCTTATCGTTCATATATCTGAGATTGGCAGGAAATTCATAGAGATGGCTATTGAGGAAATGAAGTTTTATGCTCATGTTGCGGCTTAAAAGATGAAAGCTATCAAGTAATGTGAAAGCTATCAAGTAATGTGATCCACCAAATCCTTGTAGTTTGCAGCCTTTTCACTCCCCGCTGCAAATTCCTTTCACAACAGTCACAAACAAATCCCATGTTAATTTTTCTATTTCAGCCATCAAACTCGAGAAATTCTGGCATATCGTTAACTTTCTGTTCGTGGCCCTTCAAAAACACCAGCCGTTATTTTATCATAACTTAGACCAGGAAATGCTGTACATATGAATTTGAAACAGTTACCTTCCACATTAAGAGCTTTGACAAATTACTTCATTAGTCCTAGTTTAATATGAAGGGAAGGAAAGTTTGGTGTATGATGTTCTTCTCCTCAACAGTTAAACTTTTCCTAACTGGCCAGAGCTTCTGTTCCAATGTTTGTCTCTCGCTTGGCTATCCCATAAACACAAGAAACATATATTTTGTGCACCCTCCTTATTGGCCAAGTAAAAAGTTGACTATTTTTAGATCCACACGTATGACCCATTTGTGTTCATCATACTTAAGTAAACCTAATACAACTTTTATGTGATCATAATTCTCTTTTAAGTACACTGGCTCACCAATATGAAGCACACCAAACAAGTTTCCATTATAGAGCAATACACATTTTAGACTCTTCTTTGAACTATCTATAAACAGTCTCCATTCACAGCATCATGCTGTTCAACATCCATCATCTTTAACACTCCCGCCACGTCACAACAGTAAACAAAATCTTTTCCTGTTGTAAAGAATGCCAAGAGATCTTTTCATTGTTCTGATAAAAAGTCACGTTTGTTTCTTTCTGCAACACATTCTTCTCTTTAAGCCTAGAAGCTAACAGTTCTGATGACTCTCTTGACAGTCCTAGGTCTGTAACTAAATCATTAAGTTCTGCTTGGTTGAAGTTTTTACGTTCTTTCGTTGATGTTTCTACATAGTCTCTATCACTCTCGTCTTCATAATTTATATCTACTTCACATCTATTACTTTCACCTTGCAGTGAAAGTCGATCTTTGAAAACCGGTACTGGTATTCCCTCTGAGTGAAGCCCTGGATGAATTGTTAAATCCAGATTTGAGTATTTATCTTCTGTCAAAGTCTCTTGCTATAACAAGAAGTCTTTGTGTGACAAAAGCAGCAATCGTTTACACGGTTCTTTGGCTCCCACCATATCATAGGAATGCCAAATGTTAGTTGTTTCCTTGTGCCCTTTGTCCATTGGCTTAGACTTTCGACATAGGGTTTACATACATTGTGCGGGCCCACGATTTATCTTTATTACCAACTTTAATCTTTAAGTAAGCCAAGTAGGCTCGTATCACAATGTCACTAACGTTCATTCTATGACATGGTATAAACAACCACATATATAACAAAAAGAGTCAGAGGTATTGAAGCATTTCAAATATAGAGTTACTCGTGGGAACCAATATGGGCCAGCCAATAGAAGAAAAAACTAGACGTGATAGAAAAGATAGTATTGCCGTTTTTAAACTCAGTGACTCCTAAATTACCCCCAAATCAGGTCTCAGACATAGGTCAGCAGAAAAAAAAAGTTAGAATTTGTTGGCCATCGTACTTTTCGCTAGATGAAATTCCACCTACAAAACTAGCCGGGAACGAGTTCGGATGCTCTGGCACGGATCGAACCAGTTTTATGGACTGTAGATTTTTACCGAATCTAAATAAATATATATGAATATTTAAACCATAATAAAACAGTCTTTTGAAAATAAATCAAGCAACTTCATATTTTAACAGTAATCCTTCAGATTAATTCTATGAGATTGCGAACGAGAAAATATGAATCTTATTCACGTAGAAATGTTTGTAAAAGAAGAAGAACCGAGAGAAATTCTTCAGTGTGGAAAATATCTCTACGTTACTACCAGTTGCTTTCAAAGGATTATCATTTGTAATCCATTCTTCCTTTAAATTGATTAAATAAACAAATTTATTACATTTTGGGGTAATTGAAAGCCAAAATGTTATTCTCAATAGAGGGATACCAATATATATATATATATATATATATATATATATATATATATATATATATATATATATATATACATATATATATATATATATATATGTACGTATGTATGTATGCATCTATGTATGTGTGTATATATGTATTCGAATTCTTGAATTTGTAAGTCGAAGAGTTAAAGAAAAATCAATATGGAGCTATAGAAGTAATGTACTTGTAGACTCCTACATAGCGTTGATTTGTCACACACACAGGCACATCTTTTTTCGTTCTTTTCACCCTTCCGTTTCCTTTTCTTGAAAGCAGTCAGCTGCGGTTAAACTTTGAGAGGGATAAGCTTCGTCAGTAATCAGCGATGAAAATGCCCGACGTACACCGTATGTCACACCAGAAGTCCTACGACTGCATGAAAGAGAGGTAAGAGAAGGCGCTGTATACATGCATATATGCATACAGTAAGAGAAAGAGAGAGAGGGAGAGAGAGAGAGAGAGAGAGTGAGAGAGAGATAGAAAGACAGACAGAGAGAGAGAGAGAGAGAGAGAGAGAGGGCAGGGAGAAAGACAGAGAGTGAGGAGAGAGAGAGAGAGAATCAAACATTAGCTTTTGAGGGGAGAGAGACAGTCAATTCTACCGACATAGTGCTAAGCTGTTGCTATGTTTTATCAACCCCTGTGATATGAAAAGCGAAGTTGACTTGGGTGGGATTCGAACACAGAAAGTAAAGTCCCATTATAAGAAGAATATTTTTTCCCGAACACCTAACGATTCTAGTAATCCATCAACCTTTCCCGTTCTCACAATAATCCTTTTTACCGTAGGCAGAAGATCAGAAATTTGGGGTGAGTCGGCTAGTCGAATAAATCGACCCCCCTCTGCTCATCTGGTACTTATTTATTGACCTCGAGTGGCTGAAAGGCAAAACAGAACTCGGCGGAATTTGAACCTCGAAACTAGAGTCGGAAGAAATGCTGTTGAGCATTTTTATCCGTCGTACTAACGATTCTTCCAAGTCACCGCCTTATAATGATATCATAATTGATATAACACATGACGAATGTATAACGAAAAACGAAATGCTTGCTATTTGAACATTACAATTTGAAGTGTATGGATGATCAGCAAATGTTTCAGATACTATGGCACTTGAAACAATTGAAGGAATTCATGTCCCAGCGGTGTTAGCAAACAAATCCAGTGACTGACTCTTTATTTACTAATCTAAAAGTTTCAGTATTAATATTTTCCTCTTGAATATGAAGTTACATAATAAACATCTCTCATTTCTCATTGCAATACATATTTTACTCTTCTGTAGAATCCGATGTAAATATGATTTCCTTTTGGAAACGTCTTTTGGATTTATCCATCGAATCTACTCAAGTATAAGAAATATCCAATGTAATACTAAATAAATATTGTACTTTCTCTGGAAAATAAAAGAAATCGTATGTTGTTTTGCAATGGTTGTACGAGACGACAACTTCAAATCTACCAAACTATAATGTTTAAACATACTTGAGTATTAAAAAACATAAAACTGTCTTCTGAAAATAATCACAAAGGGACTTCCTATTTTTAAATGTAATACTTAAGATTAAATGTATGAGAATGTGAACCCGATGATGCTAATTCACATTGAAATGTTCGCTCAGAAACGACAGATTTAAAATTTTTCAATGAAGTAAACATCGTGATCTTATAAACATTTACTTTCAAAGGTTTATGTTTTCTGATCCAGTTCCTTTAAAATAAATAAACAACTTTAATATATTTTCAGATTGCTGAAATTCAGGATGTTATTCTGACAGAGTGAAACAAAAATATATATTGTCTGATTCTGGAACGTATCCAGAAAGCAGGTAATATTTATGCATTTTATAATTAATTGAAGATCTAAGGCGAACAGCTGGTAGAATCGTTAGGATGCCGGACAAAATACTTAGCGGCATTTTGTCCGTTCTTACGCTTCTGTGTTCAAATTTCGCTGAGGTCGATTTTGCCTTTCATCCTTTCGGGGTCGATGAAATAAGAACCTGTTACGTACTGGAGTCGGCTTAATCGACTTATCCCCTTCTTCGAAATTTCAGGTCTTGAATTATTAATTGAAGATAAGACGGTGAGCAGGCAGAATCATAAATACATTTCGTTCGACTTTAGGTTCTGTGTTCCAATTTCACCGAGGTCGACTTAGCCTTTCATTATTTCAAGATCGATAAAATAATTACTATTTGACCCCTCTCCCCAAAATTTCGGATCATTATTCCAAAATAAATATTTAAGTCCCGAGTTCATACTCACCCGAGGATAACTTGGCCTTTGAACCTTTCGGGATTGATAAAGTAACCAAGTCATCGCTCCCCCCCCCCCATGAACACTGCTGACCTCATGTCAAAATCTGAAACTTCAATATTCCAAAATATAAGATGACGTGATCGACTATCCCCGCTCCCAACCATATCCAGGCCTTGTGCTTATACTAGAAAGGATTATTCCAAATTATAAAGAAGGTCAGTTGGTAGGATTGTTAGCGTGGCGGAAGATATGCATTACACATTTTCCTCCGGCTCTGTACGTTCCGGGTTCAAATTTCGCCGAGGTAACATTTGAAATTCATCACTTTAGGCTCAAGAGAATAGAGCTGAACTCGATGGTATCGACTAACATACTGTCATTAAAAGATTGCTGGCACGGCACGCTGCGTTCAACACAAGATTACAGGGTATTACTGAATCAACCAGTTCCTGAAGATAAATCGGAATGCCGTGAGCGAAATATCATGAAGGATAGATGGTAAGTATAAGCAGAAGGAAACTGAATTCTTTTTCACTGTGGTAAAAGTTATTGGAGCAGTAAATATCAGCGTTGTTGATAAAAAGAAACCAAAATGCAGATTTCTAATTTTAGAAGAGAAACATGTCTTTACCTTATGCTATTTCGAAACTTTTCATTCTATTCTGTTTGTGAATTTACTCAATTCTTTTAGGATAAATATTCTTGCATAAATTTTTCCCATGTCTAAGATCTCCACATGTATAAATACCTAACGTTTCTCACTAATCATTATCTGCACTGCCATTATTTCTTGTGAAACGTTAAAATATAACAGCTGGTTATCTCTTACCTCTGCAACAAATTAGAAAATCAAACGTCAAATAAAATTCATTAAAAATGTAGCAAAGTACAGGATCACATGAAAATTAGAGGGACCGAGTGAAAAGAAATTTTATTGGTAAATATTCGTTTGAAATACAAATATTTAGAGCTTAATGGAATAAAACTAGAGCGAGTTGGAAAAAATATGACGAAAGCTGAGCGTAGATTGGTGTGCAGCATTAATGAAGCCGGTGTAGAATCAGCTTGGTTTTTTTATTGTTTTTATTGAATACCGTAACAAGTTTGACTTTCTAATTTGTTCCACCAAAGAGCTAAGAGATAACCAGCTGTTATATTTTAACGTTTCACGAGAAATAATGGCAGTATAGATAATGATTAGTGAGAAAATTTGGGTGTTTATACATGTGGAGAAGTTAGACATGGCAAAAAATTAAAACAAAAATATGCAAGAATATCCATCTTTGATAAAAGAATTGAACAAGTTCACAAACAGAATGGAATGTTAAGTTTCGAGATAGCATTAGGTAAAGCCATATTCCTATTGCAAAATCTAGAATTTGCAATTCGGTTTGTATTTATCACCAACGCAGATACTTACTGCTTCAATAACATTTATCACAGTGAAAAACAATTTAGTTCCCTCCTGCAGATACTTACCATCCATCCGTCATGATATTTCGCTCACTGCATTCCGATTTATTTCCAAGAACTGGTTGATTCAGTAACACCCTCTAATCTTGTGTTGAACGCAGCGTGAAGTGTCGAACGACGAGAAAAAGAAATGCTAATCTAATTTCATATACTTATCTCTCTAAATTCTGTTATATTTTCGATTGAATATATATATATATATATATATATATATATATATGGGATGAAGTTTACCAGTATAATCTGTTTTGTATTTGCACAGAAGTTCTCAGTTGTATGGACAGATATTTCAAAGTGCCATTCTAGTACTACTGGCAACAAGAAAATCAAAAATGAATCAATAAAATGAATTCCGTCGTCGAATACATTTAAATAAATACAAAAGTATTATAACAGGAGTTGTGTATGTAGGTTAAAAAACCTAAGTATACAACTGTATGTCACACTCGAAGAGGCCGGGTTGTGTACTTCACAAAGTTTACTTCGCATCTATGAGGTTTCGATGAGGATACATAGGTAAGCGTTTGTTTTCTATCATAATCCCAGGCCGTTCAGTGTCTTGTGAGTGAATTCGGTAGGCCTAAATTGAGTGTAAGCCCGTGAGTGACTACGGGGATATATAAACCTGTTATAGGAATAGTTTCATCTAAGTTACATTGGTTTAATATTGTTGAAAAATATCTCGTCAATATAGAAATACGTGTATTATAAATATCAAATATTATTAAGAAAATTGAGATATTTAATGGTTATAAATTAATTTATTAACATTTTTGATAAGACCTACAGTTGTTTCAATTCACACTCAATACAATGAAATAAGGTTGCGTTTTGAATACTTAAAATAAAATATCTTCAGGGCCTATGGGCATTAAGACAACCACATGTTGATCAATTGAAATTCTCTAACAAAGAATTCTCTTACGTAATAATATTATGTATATATATATATATATATATATATATATATATATATATATATATATATATATATATATATATATACATATATATATATATATATATAGTGTGTGTGTGTGTGTGTGTTTCTGCGTCTCTATTTATCACATTCTAGTGGTGTTGGTTCGTTTACGCGTCCCCGTAATTAGTGGTTCGGCAAATGGAAGCGATAGAATAACCACCAGACATAAAAAACGACATGAATCTTGGGTCGATTTGTTCGACTAAAACGCTTTAAGGCGCTACCTAAGCAAGGTTGCAGTCCAAGAATTAAAACAAAAAACGAAGCTAAAAGTTACCGTGCATCTAAATGGCAACGGCCTAAAGGGAGATAACTTTAAATTTTGTTGTAGGTTCGGAGAATATTATGGCGTTGTTGCTTTTGTTCAACTCCAATCAAACATGAACAAGCAAAGATATCAACAAACACACTTAAATCAAGGCCATCCCATCTTTGCCATACATTACGGAATCCATACTGTATAATTGCATCGCCCAATATGTCTCTTCATGTTTTTTTTTTGAGACGTCAAGCTCTCAAAATTTAAGGTAGCCGTGGTTATTTTTTGCAACAGATGGAGTGGAAACGTTATGGCATGTTTGATAGAAGTTATATATAATATATCATATACTATCAGTATAAGGTACGGGGTCACCAAACTATGGCTCACAGGCCGGATCCGGTCCGCGAGGTCATTTTATCCGGCCCCCCCACCGCACTGTAACTTTTATCTAAGTACCTGCAATGAGAGTTCCTTTGACCCTGGTATGGCATCAGTGTTTGGAACAGCTTATATCTATTGGCAAATATTCTCAGTAAGGAGAATGTAAAGTCGGCACATCGAACGACGTTGACTGATAATCATTTGAAAGCGATTCTCTTGGTTGGATGCAGCAATTTCAAAGCAAATATTGATGATGTCTTAAAAGCTAAACACCAGTTTCACAAATCTCAATAACCTTTTTTGCTGCTTAGTTTGTGAGATTGGGATATTCTTTTATTGTTTTATTTGTTTCAGTCATTCGACTGCGGCCATGCCGGAGCACCGCTAGGTTGCGTGGACGTAAATACACCAGCATCGGTTGTCAAGGAATGTTCTGGACACACACACGCACACACACACATATTGTATTATATATATATATATATATATATATATATATATATATATGTATATATATATATATATATATATATATATATATATATAAAGTGTAGTATATTGCCACTTAAGTGTGGCTGACCCCTAGGGGTGGATGTTACTGTTGCTTTTAGCCCCAGGAGGACATCTCCTCCAGCTGGCTTATCGACACACGAGTGTGTCCTGTTTGCCAAGGGAAGTTATCCCTCTCCCCATGATCTGCAGCACGAACGGATCCGGATTTCAGGGTTATTTCCCTTCGTCGGCGTTCGACAGCCACCGACCCTGGTAAGAGAGACAAAATCCTGGCAATCTTATATCTACTTATATCTACAGTCGTGTGTCGATAAGCCAGCTGGAGGAGATGTCCTCCTGGGGCTAAAAGCAACAGTAACATCCACCCCTAGGGGTCAGCCACACTTAAGTGGCAATATACTACACTTTATCGTGCAGTTACTGTTAATACTTCATTTAGAGAATTAACATTGCTTGTTTTCACCTTTTCGATATCAGTGAAGAATTACACTGGAAAAGTAGATATAAGATTGCCGGGATTTTGTCTCTCTCACCAGGGTCGGTGGCTGTCGAACGCCGACGAAGGGAAATAACCCTGAAATCCGGATCCGTTCGTGCTGCAGATCATGGTGAGAGGGATAACTTCCCTTGGCAAACAGGACACAGTCGTGTGTCGATAAGCCAGCTGGAGGAGATATCCTCCTGGGGCTAAAAGCAACAGTAACATCCACCCCTAGGGGTCAGCCACACTTAAGTGGCAATATACTACACTTTATCGTGCAGTTACTGTTAATACTTCATTTAGAGAATTAACATTGCTTATATATATATATATATATATATATATATATATATATATATATATATATATATATATATATATGACACGCTTCTTTCAGTTTGTGTCTATCAAATCCATTCACAAAACTTTGGTTCGGCCAGGTGTTATAGTAGAAGACATTTGTCCAAGGTGTCACGCAGTGGGACGGAACACAGAACCCTGTGGTTGCAAAGAAAGCTACTTATCACACAGCCATTCCTGCTCCTCACTCAGTGTGATATAACTATCCTATTGCTGACGTCGCATTCTTTGACAACTTCTTGGTAAATAAATATATTGGTTGTCCTTACTTTTTGTGTATTCACTGTATTGTATTGACCAAAATTGTTATGCGGCCCGCGCTTGTCATTCTCTCAGTTATCTGACTCACCACGAAACAAATTTCGTGATCCCTCGTATAAGGTATATACTGAGGTAACTTTATATGCAATTCCTAGTAAATATATGCTGTTAAGCGGCTTACTGATACTAAGGCGTCAATCGTCTGACAAAATGTTTTACTTCTCTCTTTGTTTTGTTTTTATTTCCTGCGTTTAAGCAATTTTTCATTTCTAAAAATGAATTTAGTGGCTGCGAAATGTTATTTCCATTGTGTGCAGGCTGCCATCTTGGCTACCAGACATACGGAATTCGGCTTGCGTTGGATATATATATATATTCGTAAAGAACATTTTTCAAGATTGTGGTATTCAATCAATGTCCACGGCGTAGTTACAATCATCACCACCGTCAACATCATCACCACTGACTTCTCGTGGCCGTTGTCGTCGTTGTCGTCGTGGTCATCATCATCGCCATCATCATAATTACCGTCGGCTCATTATAGTCGTCGTTGTCATCGTCATCATCACCATCATAATCAACGCTGTCGTCATCGTCATCACCATCCTCCTCCTCCTCCTCCTCGTCGTCCTCCTCCTCCTCGTCGTCGTCGTCGTCGTCGTCCTCCTCCTCTCCTCCCCCTCCTCCCCTCCCCTCCCCTCCTCCCCTCCTCCCCTCCTCCTCCTCCTCAGCGTCCTCATCCTCCTCATCATCACCATCATGATGATTAACATCATCGTCATCATCGTCATCGTCATCGTCATCATCATTATCATCATCATCATAATTATTACCGTCGTCGTCATCGTCACCATCATCATCAGCGTAACAGCTGTCGTCACCTTCATTATTATCATCATTATCATCATCATCATTGTCGTCGTCGTCGTCGTCGTCGTCGTCGTCGTCACAAGAATCGATCATTCCGATCGTTTGCTTCGAGTGAAAATTACCAATTCTAATTATTTTTGAAGATAAAATTATCATTCGGCAACATGTAACTATCAACTATCACCAAATCAATTTACTAACAACCTAGCAACCTAGCAACCTAGCAACCCCACTCTCACTGTTAGAAATAGCAGCCACATTACCCTCTAATCAGACACTGCCAAGAGTACAGACTCTTGTCTATAGGAATCGGCAGACAATTATTTGCTCATGTCTGCCAAACTGATTATAATTTCTGTTGACCATTTATGGAGAATATCAGTCTTGTTTCTGTTTTACTGTTGTGGTTTTTATCAACCCTCCACCCCCTCCTCTTCTTCTTCCTCCGCTTCTTCTTCTTCCTCCGCTTCTTCTTCTTCCTCCGCTTCTTCTTCTTCCTCCGCTTCTTTCTCCACTTCCTATTTCTCTTTCTCTTTCTCTTCCTCCTCTTTCTCTACCTCCACTTCCTCCTCTTTCTCTACCTCCACTTCCTCCACTTTCTCTACCTCTACTTCCTCCTCTTTCTCTACCTCCACTTCCTCCTCCTCTCCACTTCCTCCTCCTCTCCACTTCCTCCTCCTCTCCACTTCCTCCTCCTCTCCACTTCCTCCTCCTCTCCACTTCCTCCTCCTCTCCACTTCCTCCTCCTCTCCACTTCCTCCTCCCCCCTCCCCCCCCCCCTCCCCCCCCTCCCCCCTCCCCTCCTCATCCCTCCCTCCCCTCCTCATCCCCCTCCCCTCCCCTCCCCTCCCTCCTCTCCTCCCCTCCCTCCTCCCCTCCCCTCCCTCCTCCCCTCCCTCCTCCCCTCCCCTCCCTCCTCCCCTCCCCTTCCCCTCCTCCTCCTCCTCACCACCACCATCACCTCCACCGCCATCATCGTCGTCGTCGTCATCACCATCGTCATCATCATCATCATCTCATCTTTTGTCGTTGTTGCTGCTGCTACTGATACTACTGCTGCAACTTTATCAGGTTGCCCTTCCCCCTTCTACACCTATTCCTGCCGCTCCTTCTCGTTTATCCAGCGGGGGTCATTTTCTCACAGACCAGACTATGATAAAATATCTTCTTCTAAACATCCTGTCTTTCTGTATACCAGTTCCTATTGTAGCTTCCTTCCATAAAATTCAGCGACCAAGTACATGTGTCGTCTTGGGTTCGTATATTTGTATAGATGTCCATCTGACTCTAACACCAAAATCTTATTTTCTAGTCTTTATTTTTGCTTCACAGAAATCTTATCCAATCTTATGTTTAAAAGCAGACATAATGAAAGATACGACATAACTACGTTCACAGAGTAACATGCAACGGTCCATATACCATAGACCTACTTAATCTACATAGGATAGTTATAAGCTAGATATACACACACACATACACACACACTCATATATATATATATATATATATATATATATATATATATATGTGTGTGTGTGTGTGTGTGTGTTATTTCTTTACTGCCCACAAGGGGCTACACACAGAGGGGACAAATAAAGACAGACAAACGGATTAAGTCGATTATATCGACCCCAGTGTGTAACTGGTACTTATTTAATCGACCCCGAAAGGATGAAAGGCAAAGTCGACCTCGGCGGAATTTGAACTCAGAACGTAGCGGCAGACGAAATACCGCTAAGCATTTCGCCCGGCGTGCTAACGTTTCTGCCAGCTCGCCGCCTTGTGTGTGTGTGTGTGTGTGTGTGTGTGTGTGTGTGTGTGTGTGTGTGTGTCTCGCAGGAGTGGTTATGTGGTAAGAAGCCTGCTTACTAACCATGGTTCCACGGGCCCACATAAGCCTTGTGAGTGGATTTGGTAGAGGAAAACTGAAAGAAGCCGATTGTATATATATATATATATATATATATATATATATATATATGTACAATATATATAGTCAATTCAAACATGAACAAGCTAGAAAAAGAAGAAAAAACAACAATGCGAGGACGTGGAACAAGTACTATTTTATTGGACGCTCAGGAAAGGAAAGAAAAGAAAGAGGATTTCACGTTTCGAGCAGAGATCTTCATCAGAAATATAGGAAAAGTCCAAAGAAGGGAAGTCGGAGAAAGAAAATCGCCAACGATACACACGCGGTCACACATATATACACATGATATTTACATATATATACGTAAATATATATCATATATGTGTTTCTTCTCTGCATCAGTTTTCTTTGCTCCTTTCTTTCTGTAAAAGAACGTAAGCTTATAACGTGAAGGTCTCTTCCATTATTCCTGAGCGTCAAACAAATACACCCTGCTGGTTGTCCACTCACCATCCTCTGTCTGTGTTGTTTTCCGTGAAATTTTGCAATATATATATATATATATATATATATATGTGTGTGTGTGTGTGTGTGTTGTTGTACTTGGGGATGGTCATATTGCCAGTTTAGCCAATAAAAACACACGCACTGTATACATTATTTACATTTGACGGATATTTGTCCTCATCTTATTTGTTGTTAACACAACGTTTCGGCTGATATACCCTCCAGCCTTCGTCAGGTGTCTTGGGGAAATTTTGAACCTGGGTTCTCATTCCTAACGATGTTACTATTATTATATTATTATTATTATTATTACTATTATTAATCAGGTCGCTCTTAACCACTACGCCATATGCCCGTAGGCAATTATGGAGTGAATTTTAGGGCTTATAAATCTATTATTTTTCTATCATTCCTTAATACCGGTTCCCATATGCTATTCATATCTGCACTCGGTCTGCTTAGGAGGTTGTTGTGTCCTAGCATATGTGCTGCTTCTTTTAGTTTTCGTATTTTCCAGTGTTGTTCCCTGTCTATTATTTTAACTTCATCCCACAGGGGGAGGTGGTCTCCATTTTGCCATACATGATCAGCTATACCCGATTTATCAATATCTCCTCGTGTCACAGCTTTGCGATGTTCTTCTACCCTTATTTTGAGGGGGCGACATATTTCGCCTTTGTATAACCTACCACAGCTGCATGGGATGGAGTACACGCAGATTTTGGTCATATTCTCTTCTGTTGGTGGTTTTACCCGAAGGAGGTATTTGCGAAGTGTTGTATTGCTCTTGAATACTGTCCTGATGTCATATGGGCCGCATATCTTTTGTATCTTTTCGGAGAGGCCTTTCACATAGGGTAGACAGACTGTAGACAGTTTATTGGTTTCATCCTATCTTTTATTCATAATTGGAGTAGATAGTATGTTCTTGGGGTAGTTGTTTCTTAATAGATTGTTACTGAGCTTGATCATTTATTCGTGGTGGGTATCACGATCGTTACTTATATTCTTTGCTCGATGTTTTAGGCTCTGAGCAATTCCTCTCTTTACACTGTATGGATGGTGGGAATTGAAGTTAAGGTATCGTCCAGTGAAGGTTGGCTTGCGATATACGGATGTCCTGAATCCATACTCGGTGCGTGTTATTAATACGTCCAGGAATGCCAGCTGATTGTTCTGTTCCTTTTCCATGGGGAACTGTATGGATGGATTTATTGAGTTCACATGATCTAACAGCATTTGGACATCTTGCTGGTGGGGCCAGAGAATAAAGGTGTCATCAACGTATCGCAACCATAGGGTTGGTTTTAGTGGTGGTCATCCTAAAGCCAAATTCTCGAAGTATTCCATGTATATATTGGTTATTATCGGTGATAATGGCGAACCCATAGCTAAACCATCTACTGTCGATATATATCAGTGTCCATACTGATATATATCTACACGCACTGTATATTTGGTGTTAATTTGCTTCAGCTTTATATTACCTTATATTGCATTAATCCTATTTCGGCCAGAGTTCTTTCGTCACACTTCTGTGACCTCATCAGTGGTCCTTTGCTTTCTTCTTTCTTATGTGTGTCTCACCTTACTAACTATCAGCCATTTTGTACTTTGTATTCCTCTCTCTATGTATATATACATTTGTGTATATTGCATACATACATAATATGCGCATGCATTTATATACACACATATGTTTGTGTGGGTTTTACATTAAGAGTTAAATTTATTTTTACTTTCTGTATATTACCTTTATCTCCTCTTCAATTATCCATTATTATTCATTTGCAGTTCCACTTTCCTCTCCAGTCATTGCTGCCACTCAATTCCAACACTATATTTCCTGTTTCTATATTTCAGGAAAATATCGCTTTGTAAAACAATCACATTAATCCACTTATTAATCACTTAGTCTATTTTCTTTTCTGTTTTCCGAAATTGATTTTTCACCTGAGAAGCCCATCATGCTACCCACTACTCCATCACTCCTACACTTGAAATCTACTGAAAGTCCAATCGAAGCGATGATCAATTTTTTTCATTTACCCGTAATACATCTACTAAAGTAGAAAGTTAATGTATTATCCTTCCCGGAAAATTGAAGCTAGTGGCTACATAGAATATTCTACCATAGCGTTAATGACACTCTTATGACATTTAGAAAATTAAAAAAAATTTAAATAATTAGAAATTCGTGATATGTACAAACTATAGTCTTTTGACACAAAATTATGCATCCCGACCCACTGCAGTAGGAACATGAAGACTCTCTAGCATAACCCGCAACATATCTTCTAAGAGGATTCTTATTTCCCCTGAAGTGTAATGGGATATAGAAGAACTGGCCAGCGTATTGTTAAACTAGCTGTTGGACTCATGTTTTCCGTGTTTATGTTAAGCCCACCTCTGACCTTGTACTGAATAAGCATTTCCTTCGAGACTATTCTATGGATTTTGTTGAAACTTTACACGTGAAAAATGCAAAAGCTGCAGGAAAAAATAACATCATTATGGGAATTTCCATTCAAACGCCCGATTCAGCTCACAAAAATCGATGCCAACTAAGCATTATCGAGTTTTCGAAAAATTCCTGCCATATTTAAACTTCAGGGCATGTGATCTACGTATGAACTCCAAATCATTAAAATCGGTTGGACGGTGTGGGAGGAGTTAGAGTAGCCCTAAACACACACACACACACACACACACACACACACACACACACACACACACACACACACACGCACGCACACACACACACACACACACACACACATATCATTATACATTTATGTATTATGTATGGAAGCTCTGTACAAAATTATGGAAATTTGGATACAGAAATACATCTGCGAATTCAGAGGGCAGCACAAGCTTTTGGTAGCTTGGAGTCATGCATTTAAGGCCAGCGACATATAAAGAACAATACTCAGTTGACTCTTTACAAATCATTTGTCTTACCATCCCTGTGAAGCATGGACATGTTATGAAAGACATTTTAAATTGTTAGAACAATTCCACCAAAAATGTCTTCATCGCATTTTACTCCAAACAGAGATGTCCTTGCATTTGCAGGCATCACCTCAATTAAAGCTAAGATTTTGAGAAACCAAATGAGAAGGTGTGGCCTTATTGTACGAATGGCAGCTGAACGCATGCCCAAACAACTGTTTCATGTTGAGTTTGCAGAGAGGAAGCGCTATAGGCCTAAACCTAAAAAAAGGTTTAAGGACGGCATAAGGACTACTATGAAGTCATTTGGAATGGAGCCAGAAGACATAGACAGCTTTGCTTTGCGTCGAACTGGATGGCGAACAAAAGTGTAGAGTGGAGTGAAAGCGTTTGAAGAGGCTAAAATAAAGTATGCTAGACTCAAAAGAGATTTAAGGAGGTGAATCACACACTTTGTGAGAGACAATGCCTTTCTTTTGCTGGAGTGAAATCTCATTTGAGGACCAATGGAAAACGAATCTCCACCAACTATTCTGCCTATATGTCTGTGCATACCTTTCAATGCAATGTATGCCAGAAGGTTTGCAAATCTAACGGAGGCCTCAAAAGACATTTTAAGATCCACAAAGATGAGAACATATCTGTAGCTCTTGGTCGTCCAAATCGGATATGCAATTTATGTGGGTGTGGGTGTCTTTTCGTAGCATTATCTGGTTTAAAAAGCCACATCAAATGCCATGATGGTTCTAAGATGTAGGTACAGGAGGTGGTCAAACTCTGCATAAGGAGTAGACAACAACCACCATATATATATATATATATATATATATATATATATATATATATATATATATAGATAGCTATATAGATATGTGTACACACACACACACATATATATATGTATATATATATATATATATATATATATATATATATATATATATATACACACATATATAATAATTATATGTTTATATAGTGATGTATCGGTGTTAAGACTTTTCAAGGAATATCTGCAACAACCAGTGTCTGCGGTATTTCGACCTTACATTATGGAATAATTTCCTCCCCTGAATGTATTTCAAATCATTGTCATTTCATCATCTGTTATTTTCCAATTAAAGCAAGGAACAATATCAATCGTTTCTGAGCCGAAATACTTCAGGATGTTTAGAATATCTCCCAACCAATCAAAAACAATACTTCCCCAAGTATTTCCCAATTATGAATATTTTCAGCAATTTTAATTGACATGATACAATACAATTGCATCTGAAATGCAATATTAAAACTTATTTGTTAGACCAACAACCTCTAGGCCCGACAACAAGAAATATCTTGTAATGAGTAACTGTGAATGAACAAAGGGTGCTGAATCTGCGAATCGTAGCAGCATATTTTTATAACTGACTTATTCTTCTTCAATTAATGGCACTACATCATTTCACAATAGATGAATGCATAGATGTTGTCAACTGAACAAGGTCGATAATGAGTACGTGATATGATTAAGCTGACTTCTTCATATCTGTAACTGTCAGACCAGGCGTTAATTGTGAAATAATTAATACACTATCTTGGTTGAGATATGACGTTAGCGAGAACAATGACATCATGCTTTCCAGAATTGTCGTCCAGAGAGACATGCTTACCCACAAATGACTGTAGATTGTGAATTTACAACAAAATCTCTATATTCTTTTCTCTAGAAAAGGAAGAACGTATTGGACCATGTAGTCCTATATTTTCTTTGAAAATGGGTGTTAATGACGAGAACACATGATTATGTGTCTGTCTTCTTTTATCTCTGAAATGGATATAAACAACAACAACAATTACAGCAGCAACAATAACAACAACAACAACAACAATACCATTAGTATATTCACGAAGCAAGAATCTCTAACTAGGGTTCCAGTTTTAAGTAAAATAATTGCAAATTTCTCCGAAAATATATGACATTATAATTAAACCCTACGAAAATCATGGCAGTTAGCACAACTGTTATAGAAGTTCGTAATGAGAAATATTAAATCATAATGAAGGCCTGGAGTTCGTTGTTACGATACCGAGAAGTCACTGGGCCATTTATCCAATTTCATGGTTTAGGTGATTGAGAGCTCAACGTAGTCCACGAATAGGACACAAGTCCGTCGTAGGGTTACACATAACAAAGAGGACCGGAGCAGCGTGAAATGAAGTGTTTTGGGCAAGAACACAAAACAACACACCATCCAATCCAGGAATCAAAACCACAACCTTGCGAACACAAATGCAACGCCCTAACCACTAGACCACGTTCATTTAGGCTTCACATTGTGCAAAATATACAATGACGAATGTACAATCACCGCCCAACCTCTCAATATCTGCAGTATGAAGATACCGCACGCATTAGCAAAGTTATTGCAGATAAAAGTCCGCCTGCAGCCTATCTAACTTATTAGAATGAAACGTGTCCTAGTGGCATGGCAGTTAAGTGATTGTGAGTATGCGACCTCTCCTTGATCAGGATGAGAGTCCGTTGCACGATCAACTATCGGTTAATGCTGATACTCATCTAAAGTAAGTGCACTGCAAAATGTATAATACATCTAGTCGTCAATAGGACTGTGTAATATGTACCTTGCTTTCGTTAATTGCTTTAGGTGCCCGTATAGTCGCGAAAATACATAGACAATTTCTGCGCCCCCCGGCCACAAAATATGACTCGCCGGCAGATCCAGAAATGGAGGGTGTGCTTGCATTCATTTACAGTTGAGTCACCTAAAGTAATATGAAATAGAACCCCTTGCTCAATGATCCAACGCAAAAGGGGACCGCTTGTATAAATGCCAGACTTTAAAAAAATATAAGCATTGGAGTCGATTCGTTTGACGAAACTTCTTCAAACCAGTTTTCCAGTGTGGCCGCAATCTATTGACTGTGACAAGTAAAAGATAAAAGATATTTGCGAACATGTGTGAACTTTGGGCTACGGTGTCGGATGACAATCGTAAGGTCATGGGCTTGATTCCTGTTGAGAATATGTCACTTTCTTGAGCAAAGCACTTCATTTTCATCTTAGTCTATTTCACTCGGTTGGATAATAACGACCCGAAGCAGCTGGTGAAGCTAAATTTCCAATCGATTTAGTTCTATTTCAGCTAATAAAAGGCTGTCATTACACTCCGAGTTACCTCGTGGGTCTAGACTTGATGATGATAATGATAAGGATGACAATGGAGATGACGACGAGGACGACAACGACGATGATGACAGTGGTGGTGATGATGGTGATGATGATGATGATGATGATGATGATGATGATGATGATGATGATGATGGTGGTGTTAACGACAACGACGATTACATTGACAACGGCTTTGATGACGATGGCACTGACTACACCAAAACGATGATAATGTTACGAATATGATGATGATGATGATGCTGCTGCTGCTGCTGATGATGGTTTTGATGCAATTCATGTGAAAACTCGACTCACAATATGCAATGAGATTTTTGAAAATGGAAAAAAATAAGTCAAGTGATTTATCATTAGTATTTCAAAAGTGGCCACTATCTCTAAATAACAAAAAAACAAACAAATATAATAAAGAATTTTGAAACCAAGTGTATTGGTTATACCGTTAAAGAGGCTTATATAAAAACTATTGATTTGTGAATTATATATATATATATATATATATATAAAGAAAACGAAATGAAATAATTTGATATCAAAACATATGAACAAATATTTCAGAAATATCTATAGAAGAAAAATAATCACAAAATAGTTTGAAGTTTGGGTATTAATATTTTGACGTTTGATATGTCCATTGAGTTTATGGTATCAATATTATCATCGTTGTGTTGACATCGTATCAATTTCGGCAGTCAGGTAGTAGAGAAATAATAAACCACTCTGGATATTTAATGATGACAAAATACAAGATGTTTATGTTATTAGTGGAGGTGAAATACGGTGTGTTATGATAATGCGTTTGCATAATGGCATCTCGACTTGAGACAGGTGAAGAAATTATGTTCAAACGATATTCAAGTGTGTTCGGAAATTTGTGATATTTCGCTCAATTATCAGTTTTCAGTTTTGTTGATCTTAGATGTTCAGAATTAAAGAAATGGTTGTGGTTAATCTTCGGATAATCCCTGAGTCATTACCAATCTCCTCGGCTATCACATGTGATTGGGCGAAAAAGAGAGAAAAACACCGTGTTAAGTGAATCGGTGATAAAAGAATAATAGAACATATGATACATTACATTCCGAGGCCCGTAGTTGTTTAGACAAGTGTAAATGGTGGCTGAGGTACGGTTTTGCGGTCAAAGAAGGCTGACTGATTGAGCGCCGATTAATGTTATCTGATAAGCAGACCACTGTTGACAATGTTGGTGAATGAATTAGTGATAGACGAAGATAGATGAACAAGTATTATTTTGTATATTTGCGAGAGCAGAGTAATACAAGAAAACCAGTTTAGGTTTTTACAATAACATCTTAAATTACATACTCATTACACGGGTTTCGCAAGCGAATTGTAGAATATAGTTTGCGTTAATCGTTCCGCGGATGATTTCATAATCACACTGACGTGGCAGGTCTTCAGAAGGCAATAGTAATTTAATTCAACATTATTTACCAAAATATGTTGCTTGGCAATGTTACTTTAGGATTGTATCTAATTATAAAACAAAATCGGAGATCAAATTATGTTTCATACTTAATTAAAATTTGGTTATACATAAATTTACATCGAGTTCTAAACATTGGTTAACCATAATAATGCAATCTCATCTGATATACAAATGATTCAAAATATAATATAATACAATATAATTTAATACAATATGATATGAAGTATTATATATCAGGGCTGTGAACTGGGAGAACATTTAGTACGCCGGACAAAATGCTTAGTGGTAATTCGTTTGACATTACGCTCTGAGTTCAAGTTCCACCGATGGCAACTTTGGCTTTCATCTTGTCGTGATCAATAAAATAAGCACCAGTTGAGCACTGGGGTCGATATAATCGACTTGCCTCCCCACCCGCGCACTTGCTGGCCTTGTGCCAAAATTTGAAGCAGGAATGGCTGTGTGGCAAGTAGCTTGCTTACCAACCACATGGTTCCGGATTCAGTCGCACTGCGTTGCACTTTTGTGAAATGCTGTTCTTCGTCTGAGGGACATTCAGGTTTGGCCTATATAGTGGTTTCCGCAACCTAAGCAAGTAATAGCATAGATTAAATTTTCAGAGTTTATCTTATATACTTCACCTTGTTTGAAGTGAAATTCTATACCCTTCAAATAGGGGGAGGGGTACACAGAATTTGACTTCAAACAAGGTGAGATAATGACCCGAGTGTTTCGCTGGCTTTTAATTTATCCACTCCGAAAGGATGTAAGGCCAAGTCGACCTTGGAGGAATAGCAACAACAATAATGATAGCATGACTGTCACGCAGGATCAAGAATGAGTGGATACCGCTACGTGATATTACTTCGTTATTTGTTTCATCTACTCGTGTAGCCTTGCAGTGAAAAGGGGACTCATACACTCTATATAAAGATACATAATTTAGCTTTGCGTCTCTATGTCTAATGAAATGATTTCATAACACTTAGGCGTTAAATTGTTAACGAAAATAACAGTTAATTCCATACTAATTAATCATATTTGTGATGCTCACATTTATGTAATCAATACTCTGCTTTGTACATATCTCCACATATCATATTTCATTATACGGTCATCACTGATTAGTAAACATTTAGCCAATTAAACATTTCTCTCTAGCTAATTATCATGCATATTTCCTCCGTAAGTATGAAACCAAGTAAAATTTATATCATAGAATAACCTTCATTTGGAATAAATACATTATCTGTTGCGGTGATAAGTGCTTGTCTTGCGATGCACAGGAAGTTTATGCGGTGTGAAAATTTTTGTGACAAAGCTCTCGGTGTAATATGTCTGACGATATTTAAAAAAATAGCTAAGGTGACGATATGACAGAATTGTTAGCACACCTATCTTGTCCTTTACGTTCTATTTTGCCTTTCATCCTTTCGGAGTCGATGAAATAAGTCTTAGTTGAGTACTGGGGTCAACTTTCCAACCCCTGAAAATTTCTGGGCTTGTAACAAAGTAAAAGAAGATATCTAAAAAAATATCGAATTAGCATATCCGATATTTGGATTGTTTTACTGTTTCTTATCTGTTGATTATACAGAATTTAATGTCATTAACTGTAGTATGACTTCTTAGACGTTCCTTTCAATCATGTTTGTTGATATTATTTGATATTATTTAGTAAATAGGTGCTACAAGTGTCTTCTGCTATATATTGTGTGGTAGTTTGATTAGCGGAAATAGAACGGAGCTCGCCGTGTATATATATATATAGCGCTTATATTTCACTCTATTCTTCGATCGGGCGATCTACTACAGAAAATCAATCAGCGGTGTTGACGAAATTATACAAGAAGTTATGGCTTGATAATATCGTTCAGAATTGCCTTCTTTAGGTACATATCATTGACAAGAACCAATGAATTGTACCTATCATCGATGTCTGGTATTCCTAATAGATGCCGACACTGAACGAACCCGATGTTTTCACGCCTCTTTCCCATAAACGTGATATTTTCTCAACAGTGACTGCAGTGTATTTACCTTTTAGAAGTTGAAGTATGTTAGAAACGTATCTCAGCTAACCTAAATTCCGCTTGTATATGTATATATATACATATATATATATATATATATATATATATATATATATATATATATATATATATATATATGTGTGTGTGTGTGTGTGTGTGTGTGTGTGTGTGTGTGTGTGTGTGTGTGAGTGTGTGCGTGCGCGTGTTTGTGCGAGTGTGTATGTGTGTGAGTGTGTGTATGTGTGTTATTGCTTGTGTCTCCCCGCCCACAGCTTTACACAAGTGTAGTTTTTAAGCCCCTATAATTTAGCAGTTCGGCAAAGGAAACCAATAGAGCGTGTACCAGACTTTAAAATCTACATGGGGTGATTTCTACTAATGCGACATTTCGAAGTGATTTTGCAGCTTGGTCCAAGGACTGAAAAGAGAAAAAAGGTAAAAGAACATAAATGAAAGGAACTTTTAAAAGGAGTCACATTTGGACGTTCTTTGTTCAAACAGCGACGATGAAAGCTGCATCATTCGATATAAATTAATAGTTCAATTACTAAATCACTCAAAACAATTTGATGTGCAATGACATTGCGAATGAAAGTTCAAATACAACGGAGTGGAGTGAACAACTTGATATCAGACAAATCACATACAGAGTGTATATTTTATGCGTATAAAGATTATGTGGCGTGTGTTGGATATTTGAAAATGGTGGTAATTTTGCTATTCAATTGTTACTTTGGTGACATTTTTACGTTTTATAGAACACCAATTTCAAGTAAAACACTTAGAAAGGGAAGAATTAATTACTTCCACCTTTTCCCTCTTTCTTCATGCATAAAGGTGAGAGAGTATTCTGCAAATGAACTATGGTTAAAAAAACAACAAAAAAACAAAACAAAACAGTAGAATATTCATACAGGAATTAATTATTATTTTAGAAATGGAAGAGTCGAATAATTATTTCAACACCGGTGAACCGAGAAACGTCTAAATGTAAAGAAAAAATAAATTAGACGTTGATATATATATATATATATATTATAGAAACAGAATTGAATATGATTTTTCTTACATTGCAAAAATACCATAAACATCACGGAATAATTTTCTGCTGCAGCATCAATTTGTTTTCGTTTTATTTTTATTCGGTATAATGGATTAAGAGAGAAACTGGTTTTTATGCTGAATATAGTTACGTTAAAAATCTACTCGAAAGTACTGGAAAGGGATTACGGTGGGGGAAGCAAAGCGATCAAGAAGGGAACAGAGAGAGAGATAGAGGAGATACGAGGGATATATAGAGAGGGAGAACAACGAAAGCGTTGTAATAGTTAGTAATGGGTAAATAGAGGAAACGATGATGATGATGCGTAGCAAAAGGAGGAGAAGGGGAAAGGTTCATAACAATAACAATGATAATTATTTATAACAAAGGAATACGAGGCTGCACATTTGGGAAGGAGCCAATTGTGAACAGAAACCAAAGTGACATTTTTCAACGACAGAGCATTCCAGGAAGAGATGGCGGCAGAGGATAAAGTAATGAAAGCTAACAAGCTGAGGAAGGCATTATATATTAATGTTACCGACCACCTTTCTAATTCACATGAAAGTCTGTTAAGTACCTTTGTTGAACATTATGGTTAGAATGGAAGCAAATCGATCATTTCTCTACGAGGAGAACTTTCCTAAGAAGTGCGATTAGACTTTTATCAGCTAAATTTCGTAGCCAAGGCAGCGAATCAAAGGCTTTATAAATTGCATATCCACTGAACATGATAAACAACCATAAAAGTATGGTAGCCTTAAATGACCGAGGTTGATGGAACGTAACTCCGTTCGCCTTCATTGACATTCCTATAATTTATAATATCCGAGGTTATTATGTATCGATCTCTAACTTCACTAGAAACTTATACATGTATGCGTAAATGAAGGGTTATGTTCAGTTGGAACGATCTCACTATTTATTTATTATTGGTAATTATGTCATCGATGAAAAGTAAAGTAAACGTTTATAGAATTTTAACAAGGGAACGGAAATAATATTTTCAATTAAGTACCGCAATGTATTGAAACCGAAACACTGTTATTTCTACCATTCCACTAGAAACCTATAAAACATTGATTTGTTTCCTAATACAATACCAACATTTGTAAGAATCGATCTAATTGATGGAGAGCCCCCACCCCGCCCCCAGTGGATTACTGATAAAGATATTAAACGTAAAATTAAATCCAGCTGTATTTGAAAGCCTAACGTATACAAAATATCATAAATACATTTTCTTAATTTCTTTACCGATTCTGCCAACCAGCCACAATTAGGAGTAATTAATTATGATACTTATCCAAGGCCAATGTATTTAGGGGACAATATAGACAATTACGATAGGGAATTTACTGAATTGTATGGAACGTCGGGTTAATAGATTGTAGTACTTACTTGGGGTTTCTGGCTTCTGACTTAATTTCTAGCCGGGGACAGCTTTACCCATCATCCATCCAGTGTCAGTCAAGCATTGGTGTTGGTTCTTTTCTTCTCTTCCCAGAATTCCCCTCGTTCCTCGTTGCGCTGAGGAAATGGATGTAGGGCAGAAAGCACAGACAAGGGTAAGCTGTTTATAAATGGAAAGCAAAACCATACGGCCGAAGACGAACTTAAGCAAATGAAGTACCATACAGACCAGAAATACTGAAAAGAAACAGACAGTAGGCGATTACGTCTAAGATCTTCACTTCCGCTTTAAACCTGATAATCTGGATATAAGCACGACCAGTGATGGCGATAAAGCAATGTATAATAATTTTCTCTCTAATTATCAGTTGTTTTATTTTTATGAACCATAACAGAGTCGACGACAGCAAGATTTGAACGGTGAGTGATGTAAGCAAACACAGAAAGAAGTTTTACCGAATGTACGAAACCATAGGCACTTAGAGGATATTAATTATTGAAGAGATACATTGTTAACGATTTGACAGTTTACGACTGAAGTAATACATTTTAAAACCTACATTAAGTTTAGTTTGAGCAACATCATTTATTTATTTTGTGCTAAGTTAAATACGCCAAGAGACAACATGCAAGAAGGCCAAGGGACACAAACACTGCAAAGATTTTTTTTATTTTAATGTTATTTACATTAAGATGCAAATGTAAATATTTACATAACACAATTGTTCTCTCTGTCTCTCTTTCTCTCTTTAACTATATCACGCTTAAGCACACAAAGCTGCCCAAACAATACATATACACACATATAAGTATGTATATATATATATATATATATATATATATATATATATAAACATATATTAATATTTGTTTTTATGCAGAGTTATAAAGCAGTCAAACATTAAATTGAAGAACACTCAATAACTTTCACTCGACTATCATATTTATTTTATCTTTACAAGGAAATGGTTGACAGTTACTTCAATGTTTCACTTGAGTAGTTCACATCAGACTGTCTTTTGAAGACTACTAAGCCGCAACTTCGAAAATACTGTCAACTTTTTCCTTTTAAAAATACGTGTGTGTATATGTGTGTGTGTCTGTGTGTATGTAAAATGAAATCCTTCGATGCCACGTCACGGCCCCATTTAATGACTTAAAAAAACGAAAGAATAAAAGAATACTTTGAGAAGATAAATAATTATGGAAACAAATAGAATCTAACTGACAGAATCATCATTACTGTTCGCTATTACTTCCAAAATAATTGGAGAAAAGTGGATGGGTATTTTATTTTAAATATACAGTAATCCCTCATCTGTCGTGGATGTTACGTTCCAAAATCCCCTACGATAGGTGAATATCTGCAAAGTGAAACAACACTGTGAAACAACACTGTATATTTCTTCTATTATTTTTTATAATTTGTATATGTTCATTTTATTATAAATGCAAAACAGACGAATCGGCATAAGCTTAAATAATAAACTGCGATAGGTGAACCCCGATATGTGAACCGCGATATGGCGAGGGTTACTGTAATGGTTTGAAACTTTTGGAAACCAAAGGCCACCAGAATTAAGGGAGGGGGATAACTGAGTACATCGATCCAATACATCCCAGATATTTATTTTATAGACTTCGGAATGATAAAAAGTAAAGACAACCTCGGCGGAATTAGAACTCAGAACGTAAAGGCGGACGAAATACCAGCTCGTTGACTTACTCTATAAATTAAATAATAAAAATTGCTTGTTTGGCAGGACTATTTTGTTTTTTCGAAACAACATACAACTTAAATAAAGGTACTTCGAACTTACTCGTCGACAAATACTACTAAACAACAACAATATGAATAATTTTGTGCATGTTTGTGCAATCAATTCCAAATGAATAAACATATCCTTTACAATTTCTACAGACCTTCGTCAGTCTCACAAAAATGACAAGGTAAATATCGCATTCAAAGTTAGCAGACAGTCAAACTGCCAGCTATCACGCTGCAGACTTGACATTTTCCTAGAGAAAAATGACAATAAGCTGTTAATGTGTCTCTTGGTGAATGGCTGTGATTGTATGCAGAAGAGACATAGAAATCGACAGCAAAACATTGCATAACACGTTGAATATCCAAATAATATTTTATAAGCGTTACAAATGCCATTGGTACATACATAAGTACATACAAATACTCACACATATATGATTCTTTGTATATATGTATGCATGCGTGCGCAAACACACACGCACATATACATGTATGTATGTGTGTGTGTTATATATATATATATATACTTACACTAACATATAGCTACATACACACACACACACACACACACACACGCACACACACACGCACACACACACACACACATATATATATATATATATATATATATATATATATATATATATATATATATATATATATATATATATATATATATATATATATATATATATATATATATATATATGTACAGGTTGTGTGCGGTGCCTATATTGTCGTCTTATGTAAAAATGAAAATAACACTGATATCTCAATTTAACAGATATATTGTCTTGTTTAAATTGGTGAATGCTGCCATAATCATTACCTTCAATTCATCTTTTGTGCGACAAGGAGTTTTGTTGGTTTCGCGCTCAACTGCGCTCCACACATAATAAACAAGGGGGGTTTCAGTGTGGGGAGTTAGGTGGCCAGATGTTAGGGGTAATGTGGTCACAGAAATTGTCTGACATCCGTGACTGGGTTCTATTGCATCTGTGGCATGGTGCAGAGTCCTGTTGCCAGACATAGGGTCTTCCAGCAGCCACCCTCTTGACCCAGGGCAGCACTACCTCCTCAAGTCATTTGACGTAGGCCTCCATGTTGAGTGAGAGGCCGTGTGAGAAGATGAAGGGAGACATAAAGCCGCCATCACTAGTGATCACTCCAAGCACCATGATGTTGACTGGATATTTGATTATTATCACTCTGGGCACATGTTCGTATTGGTACGCGATCGTACTGGACTTTCAGGTGCGAATGCCAAGCAGTACAACCTGTTGTTTCCATATTTCTGGAGAAGTGAATTGCGTCATGGCGCTGGTATTCTTATAGACGTTGCATAACTGACTATAATATACTATGTAGTCAAAAAATCTAAAACATACTATGCGCGTGCACGAAATGAAAAATATAAAATAACGACAACAATTTACTCATCTCACCCTGTATATATATATATATATATATATATATATATATATATATATATATATATATATATATATATGTGTGTGTGTGTGTGTGTGTGTGTGTGTGTGTGTGTGTGGGTTTGTCCTCCACCATCAATTGATAACTGATGTTGGTAAGTTTACGTCCCCCATAACGTAGGGGTTCGGCCAAAGACACCGATAGAATAAGCACTAGGCTTACAAAGAATAAGTCTTGGAGTATATTCGTTCGACTAAACGCGGTGCTCCGGCTTGGCCGCAGTCAAATGACTGAAACAAGTAAAAGAATAGAATGCATACATACATACATACATACATACATATATGTATGCTTCAGATGCCAAGATATCGAAAATTGTCAAAGGGTGTTCAATTTAAAAGTTGACTTGATTGATCAACAGTCAAATTATTGACTCCCACTGATTGGATCGCTTGCCAAATTGATTTCCGGCTTTTACAAGTGTAACGCATTCATTCAATATTTCTTATATAGTCGTAATAGTGTTATCAGTGCAGCAAGGTTCATGTATTTTGAAATCTTATTTTAGATCAGGACTTTTTATCAATGGACGATGGATTTATTCCTTTGACTATTGCGTTACCGATTTTAAGAGCGAATAACCAAATGTACTTCTTCCAACAGAGCAGGCAATTAATGTTCTGATTAAAAAGTTTAGGAAGACGGGCTCAGTTGAAGACCAGAGACACGTTCGCCGATGTACCCGCCTTTCTGATGATGGCGTGGAAGATATTCATCAACGAATTCTTTGCAGTCCCAGGAAATTTGTGCGACGTTTGTCTCATAAAACTGGATTATCTGTTGGCAGCTACCATAATGCTCTTCGCAAATCCCTGAAATTGTACCCATACTGTATATCTTCTTTACATGAACTTATTCCTGCTGATTTTACCAAAAGATTGGATTACAACAAATCGTTTCAAGAAAACATGAATGACAACCAACTTGACATAAACTTCTTCAGTGACGAGAATTGGATTCACCTATCGGGATACCTAAATTCGCAAAACACTCGCATCTGGAGTGTTCTCAATCCTCATGGGTGAAGATTGGTGTATGAATAGTAATGAGCATGCGACGAATAGTAGGACCGATGTTTTACCCCAAGGAATCTTGAATTCGGAAAGTTATTGTGAGATAATTGAACAGTTTGTTGAACAGCTAACTGAGAATGAAAAAAGTAACTCATGGTTTCAACAACAGGACTCAGCTACATGTCACGTTATCAACCACGCTTTGTTTCACTTACGACAAACTTTTGAACACAGGTTGATCACGAAAGGCCTTTGGCCACCCAGATCGCCACAAGATTTCTTTTTATTCGGCTATATCAAGGACGCTATGATTTTAAAGAATCCGCGTACACTTGATCAACTGTGTATGCATATTAATGATATTGTCCAAAATATCCCACGTGAAGTTTTGATTGATGTGTTCCAGAGCAAACATCGTTGTGTTGACTTATGTCTACAACATGACGGCCGCCAATTAAAATACCTTTTGTAACCAGTTTGACGTTGTAACATTTAAATGAGCATTTTTTATAAAAGTATGTGTGTGCATAATAGTATTCCACATTCTTTATAACTATTAATAAATACAGTCGTGTCAACTTATTAAATTGAACATCGTGTACAATTGTTTTGCTACTGAATGGTGGAAGTAATTATTCGTTTTCTGGAAAACCAAAGTTTTTGACTTACAACACTTTTGCATAATAGCAACGATATATATATATATATAATAATATAGATTTAATCAAAAGATTAAATGTGGTACTTAAAATGTTTGAGGCACCAGAATTTGGTAGGATAAAAACCAAAAACAAAATCAAGAGATTTGGTGAATAAAATTTGAAGGTAAGCAACAAATTGAATTTTTGTTGCTTATCTTCAAATATATATATATATATATATATATATATATATATATATATATATATATATATATATATATATATATATATATACACATATATATATAAATCGCTATGCCCAGCCTTTATAACCACAATAACAGCGTACCTCTTCATTTCTTGAGTAAGCTGTGTGTCTGCCATAATAATTTTCTGAAACAAAGATTATACAGTGTGAGCAATAAATGCACCAATGACCCCCAAACGGTATGCCCTCAAATACATTACGTACCATTTATATGAGTGAGGTGTTTGTGTATAATACAAATCGACGCAGGGTTATATCAAAAGTCCGGAATTTATATTTTCGATAAACAGTAGTTGTTAATATTTACCAGCCTTAAATATGTACCAAAGTTGATGTGATTATCTAAACCTTTGAAGGTGTTGCTCCAACTTGGCCTCAGGCCAATGACTAAAACCATTGAAAGAATACCATTGATGCAGTTACTTGTTATTTACAATTATATTTATTGTATTTTCACATAATGAACAATATTGATTCCTTCTACAATTGGAAAATGTAGTCATTCTATACAAATCTAATTCGGAGTTTGTTCTGGTACACAGCTGCAGTAATCATATGGAATTATTCCCGTCAGAGACTTACACCGTACAACTCGAGTTGCGGTCACAATATTCCATGTTTTTGCATTTAAATTATTTCTAACCGACAGAACGAATAAGGTGTCTTAAATGTGTTAACGAAACAATGTAGTAGCTGCTTTTATCAATGGAGAAACATACTTTTATCCGAGTTATTACCAGGAAGTATTATGTAAGTATCATTGTTGTTTGTTGTTCGTATCTGCTAGGTCACTTCCTATAAAAGATATCAATGATAATTCGATTAGAGGCGTTTCTGTTATTCGTAAAATGTTTCATTGTCTAAAACGATTATGTAATCTCTACTTAGTACACTGTATTGTAATTTCATATTTATCTAGATATCATCTGAGTAAAATTGGCAGCCGACGGGTGCAACAATTATGTTACTTCATATAATAGCGTATTTATTGTTCAAACTGAACATCTTTTCTTTTAAACTATTCAGTCTGGACAGTGGGAGGAGTCGAAATGTGAGTGTACAAATTGATACATTCTAGGCTTAATGATATCATAAGTGTATCTCTCTTTAGCCTTTGTGAATTGTCTCTCTATAACTATAGAGTTAATTTAGATTTTATTACAAAAATACAGAAACACACAAACCATAATCCGATTATTATTGTGGAGAATTCCTCACGTTTTTGTTGATGAAAATTTAAGCTCATTTTTATTATCATTTATCTGTTTGTTACTGCGAGTCAAATGTTAATTTAGCGGTCGTGGTTTCTCAACCTTTTGATGGTCGATATAGATTATTTGTCCTTCAGGGTGATGTAATGAAAGTTAATTTGGTTATAGAGCAACAGTCCCCTTCTACTCTCCTGTAGCGCCAAACGAAAATCAAATATCTAAAATGATATATGGATTGCAACAATAAGAACTACGTAGAGAATGAGAGAGTTAGATTTATATAATCATTGCGCAGGCGTGGCTGTATGGTAAGACGTTTGGTTCTCAAGCACAAGGTGCCGGGTTCAGTCCCGCTGATTGGCACATTGGGTGAATTTTTCTGTTATAACTTCGGGTGACCAAAGCCTCGTGTGTGTATTTGGCTGATACACACATATATATATAATTATATTTATGTGTGCGTGTGTGTAAAGATGTGTGTGTGTGTGTGTGTGTGCATCTGTATTTTTCCGTCACTGTTTGGCAACCGGTGCTGATGTGTTTAAGTACCCTTGAATTAGCGGTTCGGCAAAATGAAACGATAGAATAAATACTGGGGTTTCTATTCGTTCGACTGGGATTCCTCAAGGCGGTGCACCAGCATGGTTGCAGTATAATCAATGAAACATGTAAAAGGTAAGAGATGAACATCTGTTGAGTGATTGAAGAGTTCGCTTCCCAGTCACGAGCTTTCAATCCAGGCTGATCATTGTGAATTTAGTGGACGGAGAACTTTTGGGCAAACGAGTCTTTATTTCATGTATGATATCGCGGCGTATCGCGGCGTATCGCGGCGTATCGCGGCGTATCGCGGCGTATCGCGGCGTATCGCGGCGTATTAAATCGCATATTTACAAATGCTTCAGTAACACTCGGGCGACGAGTCAATCATCATGTATATATACATGAATGAGAACCATTCTCCACTTATCGGTTATCCATCGCGACGGAAGAAATCTTCCCGATTTTCTGTTTCTTTTACATCTATATTTTGAATGGAGAACGATTCTTTATACAATTTCGAAGACGCCATTTGCTTGAGTGATGCGTGAGACAAACGCCTGGATTTTCTGATCCCTTCTAACTTACTATATCTATCTATCTATCTATCTATCTATCTATCTATCTATCTATCTATCTATCTATCTGTCTGTCTGTCTGTCTGTCTTTCTGTCTGTCTGTCTGTCTGTCTGTCTACATACACATACACACACACACACATCCACCTGTAGTCAAACCAGTAGTTAATCGGTTGAATGGCAATCTTCATAGACACACGACTATGAAGATGTATGGTATTAAAAATAAAAGACCCAATTCCACAGATTTCTTCTGATGGATAACAAAGGAATAGTTTACAGCGTGTGGTTTCCGCATGGCTGATTAGACATTTTGATAGAACACTAAACTGGTTTATTCTCTACATAAAGCTACCCAACGCAAATTCTTTTCTCTTTGTAATCGCTGCAAGATCTCAGACGATGCAAATACAACTTGCTGCTTTCATTTTTTTAGTTAAGACGGTTAATATAAATGCCGCAAAAAATAACGTAATCGTTATTAATATTTATTACGAGTGTTGGAGTAGGTCGCTAACTTTAATTTCATAAAGTCAAACATCAGAGGTCATTATTGATATCTCTGTGAGTAGAAAGAAATGTTAATTTATATAATTCTACTCGTTCATCAAGAAAGCTATATAAGATGCATAAATTATATAAGATGCATAAATTATATAAGATTCATGAGACATGGAATTAGTAGATTTTTATGCAAAGGGTCCTATTCGTCTATTATCTATAGGGACGGGCGAAGTATGAATACTAGTGTGTTAGGCAGCTGAGAAGAAAAGCGAAGGAGAATGTAATCACAATGTAATGTCAAAAGTATGGATGTGGGTGTTCAATATATTTTTTACATACTATTGGAATTATGGGATAGCCTTGGCTGCTCTAAAAGTCATGGCCTTGATATCCCCTCCGTGAATAGTAAAATACTGTGAAATGTAGGAGAAAATAAAGGAATATAAGCGGACAGAATTCTTTGAAAACCACAGGTATTATATTAATTCGTTCTTTATTCCCACCAAAGTGATAGGATGTTCAACAAAAAGAGGATCAACAAGGAAAAAGAAGGAGGTTCCTCAAACTGAAATACGTCTATTAGAAGGTCCCTAATACAGCTGAACTATGTTTGAAATTACGTTTGGTACTTCAGTGCAACAGAATCTAGCATTTTCTCTGCTGTTATTTCGTAATACTACTCTTTAGTGAAGTTAATAGGAATTGTATTAATCATTTGTGCGAATGCCTACATATGACAAAAGCCAGTGAAGTCAAGGGAGGATTCGCCCTATCAATCAAATTATTGATACATTACTTGTGAATTAACAATGCTTTTGATCTGCAAACTACTGCACCGTTTACATTTGCAGGTACTTCACCATTTACAAATAAAGTAGACGAATCGATAACTTACTATTGGAACAAATATAAATATGGTTTACCCAGAGCAACTATATATCGTTATAAAATGCAGTGTGGTATTGTTAATCATCTCTAGACACGTATTTCGAAAGTATAGCAATGGCATCAAGACTTATATACAATAATAAACCCATGGGAAAATAAAATATCTGTGAATTTCAATGTGAAACAGGTTCCACTTTCTAATTTTCTTTTAAGATAGGTTTATTTGAAGTAATTTTGCTCCATTGAACAGGTTTATGAAGAAAGTAATCAATCATTTAAGATACGTGTGCGACCATTAGATGTAAAGTTGTAAAACCGAGATTAGGATATTATTATTCCAACACGAAAGACAGATTCCATTCTATAGTCGCAACAGAAAACTCTTTTGATATTTGTTGCTTCTTTCAACCGATCTGCAGTGTCAGATATTATGCTAATTAATCCTTACTACAGGATTTTACACATAAAACTACTTTATTTGTTGTATCTAGTCACTGAAAGGCGGCGAGCTGGCAGAGTCGACAACACACCGGGCAAAATGCTTAGTCGGCATTTCATTCATATTTACGTTCAGCGTTCAATTTCCGCCGTGGTCGTCTTGGTCTTTCATCCTTTCAGGGTCGATAAAATAATCTGCAGTGGAGTTCTGGGGGTCGATGTAATCGACTAACCCCCTCCCGCCGATATTACTGGCTCTGTGCCAAAATTTGAAGCTAATATCTAGTTACCGTAAAATACCAGTAAGCTGGTGTAACTATAATAATTTAACTTGAAGAAAGAGTTTTAATGGAACATTTTCCAGCATTGTATCATCATTGAAATAAATTCTTTGCTACTCTATCATTTTTTACTAACATACATTAACTAACACGTTATACCTTTCTGATTTCCAAATTATCTATATATGGTTAATACAGTTGTTAGCAAGTTTCTGTTGTTAGAATTTTCCATTTCTATGTTCCCATCGCAGACCCGTTCAGTCATTCACCCATAAATAATCTATACTGATCCAACACTATTTAACACATGAGATGGAATATGTGCAAGCTATGTGCTTCTTAATCAGAATCATAAGCGACGCATAGAATCACCAGAATTCTGTAAAAAATGACATTCATTAATGTCACAGAGGAAAATCTATCTCATTTAATAAACGAGCAATTTTTCAGCATATAACTCTCATTTCTTTAAAACAGTATTGATATCGAACAAGAATGATACCGATCGTCTGAAAACTTTTAGTTTATCAAACTTTACTTGTTCAACGAGAAATTTACACACAAGTGGCAACAGACAACGGTCCCACAGATGCTGGAAGAACTTCAAGTTATACAATGAGCGATCAAAATTTTAAAATGTAGTTTGCACTTTTAATAATTTAAAATAATCAGAACGATATATCATTATATATCGGATGATAAAGTAGACAGTAAAATCTATAGAATATGAACATCTACAGGTAAAAGCCTTGAACATTAATTGCAGTCTTAATTGTTCCTCTTTTACGGCCTTGTGCATAGAGAAGGAAAGAATTGTTCCTCTTTTAATTTATGTACAGTAAATTTAGTGCGTTATGGTTGAATGTTATATATCTTGGATTTTCCTTAAAATTTACAACGTAGCGGTTTGATTTCTATGAGTCACAGCGTTTTTCTTCGTATCTACGTTTATTTCAAAGTATCATTCGACGCTATACTAACATTAGATCATCGACACACATTGTTTATATTTATATGCATAAAATTTTGCATTTCTATAAATATTTAAATTTAACATTCAGCTTTAATATCATGTGTGTATTTTATTTAATGTTACGCATTTCACCTTACAGAATGCAAAACATTTTTTTTTCTCAACGATTATGGATATTATTTTCCCGAGCTACATTTTAGAGAAACGATGTCGATAACTTTAATAGCCTTTTTGGTTTAAAGACATTGCATTTAGACTTTATAGACAACACCAATATTTTATTATGATCGAACCAAGTTTACGGTTTCAATTTTTCTTTCAAAAATAATGGATCTTTATGGGAATAAAGTAAAACAGTACCATCTGTAAAGATAATTATTTAACTCCATTAACTCTTGTGAATACACGGTTCCGTTGCCATAAAGGATATGCTCATTAAATGATAAAAATTCAAGCACTGAATATACATTTTATTTCTGGTTAGTTTGATGTCATATCTAATATTATTTTATGAATTGTTTTCTTTGACTTAAATATGGTAGTTATTCCGTTCTTATTGAGGTGAGGTTTCGTAGTAGATTTTGGTAAACTAGTCTATCGAAAAATTTTACATTACCAAGATGAAACACTTCTATTCATAAATATTTATTTTCCTCGCAGTTTTGTTTGCGAGCAAAGACGTTCATTGACCCAGTTCAACTTAATCATTTGCGGTTGAAATCGTACTGTTCGTTGTTTACGGTAGGCTGTCGGATATAGTCGCAAAATAGTAAATTTTAAAGGTCATATTTATGTAACTAAGCAAATAACAGTAAAATACCCTTTGAAGTGTTGAAAATCTCAAAACAAGATACAAGTTAGTACATAGCTGAAAAATAAAATTATATGACTGAATTTACCATGCTATAGAGTCAATACAGGCGAAACTACGGCTCGGTTTGTCGACTTATACCTGTATATTTTATTATAAAATCGTCCCTACATTCCCGATATATATATAAATATCAGCTGAATAAAGTTAAAACATGGTCTAGTTTTCACGTTTTTTTATTATGGTATTTTAACATTAAAAAAATATTTGTAAGCGGATTGGTCAAATCCGTATTCCAAAAATTCAGCTTCTTGGATCGTTCTACCGTTGTCAAGAACTCAACTGTCAGCTAAATACATTTTGAAATCTGCTGATTACTAAGAACGTATGAAAGCGCTAATTGAACCCTATGAATATTACATAATATATTTTTAATGTTAAAATACCATATTAATGAATGTGAAAACCAGACCATGTTTTAAGTTTATTCAACTGATATATTATTCTATACACATTCACACAAATTCGGAATACACACACACGCACACATACACACACACACACACACACACATGCACACGCACATACATATGCAATAGATACTAAATTGACTAAGGGTGCATGTCTACACCAGCATTACTAAAAATATCCGAAATCATTGATGATCTGACGCTCTGCTGTAGGGAGGTTGTCTCCCTTGTCGGTCAGTAAATAGTGCTCTGCTCATGGCTAAAAGTTCTTTTGACTCTTATTTCTAGTCATGCTGGTGCTGACGTTCATCCTTAGTCACTTTAATTGCGATTGTACTTGTGCCTTGTGCTTTTAAATTGCGACTAACCAACTTCATATTTTATAATTTTCACTTTACCATTCTAATGAGTCAGCCACCGATTCCTATGTTATTTGTATAAACTGACAAGGCAACTTAGCTTTACCTTATGCTCCGGAGTAGTGTCATTGATGAGGATTAAATCTATGCGAAATCATCGATGATCAAATGCTCTCGCTTGTTATAGGGAGGTGGTCTCCCTTGTTACTCAATAGCTAATTGCTTTGTTCATGGCTAAGAGTTGATTTGACTCTTATTTCTAGCAATGCTGGTGCCGACTTGCATACTTAGTCAATTTAGTAACGACTATACTTGTCCCTTTTGGTTTTAAACTGCAACTAGCCACCTATATATATATATATCGTGGCACTTCGTCGGTTACGACGACGAGGGTTCCAGTTGATCCGATCAACGGAACAGCCTGCTCCTGAAATTAACGTACAAGTGGCTGAGTACTCCACAGGCACATGTATCCTTAACGTAGTCCTCGGGGGAGATTCATCGTAGATCGCGAGTTCACTACCCTAATCACTGGGTCATTGCGCCCCCCCCCACTAATACGGCATTAAGGAAAGGTTTTAATGAGAAGAGAAAGTTTCTGAAGATTTCGGGAGTTGATTATTTGTCCTAAGAAAGATAGAAAATTGGAACAAACGCGAAAGAGAGACAAGGAATGCAGTGATGCTTTTTATAATAACAATCAATATGTCTCAGGAAAAATAATTGAAGGGTGTGTTATGGAGGCTAAACATGACTAAAGCAGATTCTCACAGTGGTGATTGCGGTGAAGCTAGTCTTTCAACCAACTGCTGGGAAAATATATTTATTTATTTATTTATTTATTTTCCACAGGGGAATAAACATAGAGGGGACCAGCAAGGACAGACAAAGGGATTAAGTCGATTATATCGACTCCAGTGAGTAACTGGCACTTATTTAATCGACCTCGAAAGGATGAAAGGCAAAGTCGACCTCAGCAGAATTTGAACTCAGAACGTAAAGAGAGACGAAATGGCGCTAAGCATTTCACCCGGCGTTTTAACGTTTCTACTCTAGGCAGAAGGCCCGAAATTTTTGGAGTTGAATAGATCTATCCCAGTACGCAACTGGTACTTATTTAATCGACATCAAAAGGATGTAAGGTAAAGCCGACTTCGGCGGAATTTGAACTCGGAATGTAAAGACAGGCGAAATAACGTTTGTGCCAGCTCGCCGCCTTATTTCGTAATATATATTGATCACACTTAATCTCGTCAACTAAGCAGTATAGGCTTCGCTAAGCTCTACTGAAATCTAAACATAAATCTGTACATCGTCTTTACAAATTGGCTTTAATCGGGAGACACACATGAGAGACCTTCTTTGACAGTAGAGTTCAGGAATTCTACTCAATAATCCATGTGGAATTATATGTGAATTATCTGACTTAGATTTTACTCTTATATCTGAAACACAACTGTAGGAAGATTTCGTTTCGTATTTCCTTTGACAATCTCTGACGACCGTAGTTTTTTAAAGTACTAGATTCTACATAAAGGGTCACATTGTTTTTGTTTCTTGCATACTGGACCTATATCTCAGTAATATTTAACCCTCTGTTATATGTTGGTGTTAAAATATATTAGTTTTATCAAACCGCTCTATACACTTTTATACCGATTATCTTTTTGCAAGTAATTTTGACACTGTATTATGTATTTGACATTTTAATTACTATCTTCGGTATTCGATTATTCTTTACAAGCATTTTACTCTTTTAAGCATACATTGTACAGTTATTCCTACAAATTTCGATTGCATCTTCAAGTGACAACTTTATTAGAAATAATTAAAATAACCGTGAAGTATATTTGCCACCTAAATATGGCTAACCCCTAAGCGTGAATGCTACTGTAGCTTGTAGCCTCAGGAAGATATCTCCCCCAGCTGGCTATTGACACACTATATGTACCCTATCAGTATTTGCAAAGGGAACTCAGCGTTCCCATCACGATGTCGTGCGGCTACTGTTAATACCTCGCTCAGAGATTAATTAAAATAGCTCTTGTCATAATTGAAACAAATTAATATATTCCATGAGTATTTCTTAACAGACATTTTCACAAAACCTGTTGCTGCTTTAAAAACTCTTGCTAGTATTTCGCCCATTCAAGTTCTTTTGCCATCATTTGATTAATTTCTTCTTCTTCTTCTTCTTCTTCTTCTTCTTCTTCTTCTTCTTCTTCTTCTTCTTCTTCTTCTTCTTCTTCTTCTTCTTCTTCTTCTTCTTCTTCTTCTTCTTCTTCTTCTTCTTCTTCTTCTTCTTCTTCTTCTTCTTCTTCTTCTTATTATTATTATTATTATTAACGAAAATCTCACATTGCCATTAGAAACTCTTCTCTCATTGTCTGGAAATTTTCTTTGTACTATGTTTTAAAAAAATGCATTCCTCATAGTTTTCGTGTGAATTCGTGAGTTGACTTATATAATTTCTTTTTCCGTTGAGATTTAACCTATGTGAAGTTATCTTGAATGCGTTTGAAATACTGTTTTTTGTCGCAACTTGTGTTATGTCAGAACAATCCAGATTTCAGCGCCAATGCTACAAACTGCGATTTTATATCTGGATCTATGGAATAAAATAGTTAATTGCTGCTATTTTAACGTTTCACAGTTTATCAAATGTCTATTTTATCGTCTCTTTGTAGGAGATTTAAAAGTATTACATCACTGTTTAATTGTATTAATATATACGAACTAATGAATAGGTTACATCTCAGTTGCTTTCAATCTTCATGGCAATTTCCTATAGAGGAACAAAGTCTGAAATTTTGGGGAGAAATAATCACATTGATGAAATAATCATCAGATATGCTTTGCCCGCATCAGAAACTGCACGAGCAAATTAGAGATATTGCAATCACCTTTTCTAAATCCATCACGATGTCGGAAGCTCTTCCGTACCATCAGTCGGTATATCAGAGTCACAAGCACTTTGCCCCTTAACCTGTACTCGTCGCATGAGCGGGGCTGCGAGCACTGAATTAGGTTTCACCTCTGGAAGGATTCCAGTGGCGGTCACTTGTCAACCTTAACCACCTTCGACTGGTTTCAGCTGCTACGCCTATCGACCCTTAAAGGATGAAAAGTGAAGTAGTCCTCTGTGCGATTTGAAATCAGAACATAAAAAGCCATAAGACATATCGCAAGACATTTTGTCCTTTGTCTACGAATTCAGTAAACTCATTTCTGTTTTAATAAAATTTTCCGTATGAACAACATGACAAATTGAATTTACAATTAAATGTTTTACATATTTTTTATGGCCGTTCTACATATTGACTTACAATGAAAATTTTTTCCTATCTTATTTTCTTATGTTTTAAATAAATTTTCACCATTAGTTTCAGTTGTCTCTTGCGTTAGGTTATTCATAATTACCATTCCTTTTGTTCAAGTGTAACAAGTGAGATATCTACTTTATGAACCGTCTCTTTGGCATTCTTTCACATTTGTTTATATGTTTATGATCAATAACCTTTGATGTTACATTTTCCGCTCCTCCATCAGTTTTCTATTAATACTTTTCAAGTTGTTCCAACATGTTTCAATATTTCATTTGCAACAAATTGGGTTCTGGTTTGCTCAGACTAATATTAGATTTTTTTTTTTGTAATACCCGAGGGTTCTCGCAATTGTTATTTAGAATGTTTTTGCTCTGATATAGGAATATACACATATATATCTGTGTGTGTGCATGTATGTATGTATGTATGTATGTATGTATGTATGTATGCATGCATGTATGTATGTATGTATGTATGCATGTATGTATGTGTCCAAGCAGATGCTATATGGGGAACTTGTGAATGGAAAGAGACCGCGGCAGAAACCAAGGATGCGATTGAAGGACTGTGTCAAGTCCTCATAAAAAGCCCGTGAAATGCAGGAGACTGACTGGGAGAGGAATGCCTGTCATCGCCACAGATGGAGGAAGTAGGTTAAGGAGCGGGTCGACATTTTTGAAAACACCTATTCTGAATGAAGAACTTAAGCGTGCTGCTCGAAAGCACACTGCTGGTATAGTGAATGGGGAAAGGTTGGTTTGTAATGTTTGCAGTCATGTAAGCCGGTCAAGAGTAGGACTCATTAGCTTCCAACGGAGCCGCAAATGCAAAATATCAGTTGGTCCTAGAGCGCACAATGTTCCTTAAGGTCGGCAATGATCTTCCTCGGTCACGAGTGGACGGTCAACAACATGTATGCATGTATATATGTATGCATGTATGTATGTACGTATGTATGTATGTATGTATGTATGTATGCATGTACATACGTACGTACGTATGTATGACTGTGTATCTATCTATCTATCTATCTATCTATCTATCTATCTATCTATCTATCTATCTATCTATCTATCTAGCTAGCTAGCTAGTCTGTCTGTCTATCTGTCTGTCTGTCTGTCTATCTGTCTGTCTATCTGTCTGTCTGTCTGTCTGTCTGTCTGACTCTCTGTCTGTTTGTCTGTCTGTCTGTCTGTCTATCTATCTATCTATCTATCTATCTATCTATCTATCTATCTATCTATCTATCTATCTATCTATCTATCTATCTATCTATCTAACTGTCTGTCCGTCTGTCTGTGTGCGTGTGTGTGTATATATATATATATATATATATATATATATATATATATATATATATATATATATACTATAACTTATATTATAGATTAGCTAACTTACAGATTAGGCGATGTTTGCGTTGACCTCAAAGATGACTTCGAACTTAAGTGCAGCGTGCCAATGAACTTTCATGCAGTGCAAGAAACATTCGTAAAGCATGAAGAAACAGCAATCAACTAATGCATTTTAAATGTATAATCATGTAATGATGAAACATTAAAATTATAATATGCATATTAATAATAATGTAATAATAATAATAATTAAAATTACTGTCTCAATATTCAGAGAATTGCCTTCAGTTCTGATCAAAATCGCTGCTCTGTTCTCAAGTTTAATGGTTATGTTCCTGTAATTGCGTCCTTTTATCTTTTCAGATTCGGTAAAAAGAATATCAATCCAGGGTATAACTTTGACGAAATTGTTAGAAGACGTTCGGGATGGCATACGGCATCCATACTATTTCTGTCTATTCTGAGTTCAATTAATGACCCATCAGGGTCCTTTTACTCTTCAGTAATAGGACCTACGATTGACAGATAAAATCGGTTTCATATTTTGGCGCAAGGCTAGCAGTTTCAGGGCGGGGTGTAAGTCGATTACATCGACCTCAG
>NC_142929.1:140570215-140580215 GCF_046866305.1 Octopus bimaculoides
TAGAAATAAAGTTGGAAAACTGAAAGAACTAAATAATTACACTCGTTTTAATCTAGTGGCTGAAGTAATGGTGGTCTATCATTTGCTTTTTCTCGAACCTAAGGCATAAACTATTTAAATAAGACCTACGCATCTGTGAAATTCGGGTTTAGCACCTGTGAAATAATACTGTCGTGCTAGCTATGGCTGTCATTCATATTAGAATATAAATTTCCTGCATTGTCACGGCAATCTTTTAACTAAAGATCCAAGTAATGGCCTGTTGGCATAAATACGGTTATAATTTTCAATAATTTACATTCTCAAGTCAGATTGTGATGTACACAATGTATCCATGAAAAGAAAATTTCCCGCCTTCTTACTATTTGTGTTATATCGACAACTGATTCTTTTATGTGTGGTACACTGAGTCGCGGAAGAGGTGCGTGGCTTAGTGGTTAGCGTACTGGAATCATGATCTTAAGAATGTCTTTCCGATTCCTGGACAAGCCGACGCGTTGTGTTAGCTGGAGAAAATGAGTAACCTTGCGACGGAGCGGGGTCCTGTCAAGGTGGGGGATATATACTCCATAGAAAGCGGGAAACTGGCCCTCATTAGCCTGGGCTGACTCGAGAAAGAAACATTTTTTTTTATTGAGTGGTGATAATGTAAAGTCTTTGTTAAAACTAATATCCATTTGTATTTTACAGTATACAAGAATTATTGTTATATAATATTGAGAGCAGTTGTGTGGCCACGCTCTAATCCCGACCGAACAAATCCATGCAAGAAAGCGGTATAGACATGAGCGACCAGATTTAGTTTGAACAGAATTTCTTGAGCTAAAATATATAATGTGTACGTCTTTTCTCCTGACGGCAGAATGTGATTTTAGGAAGGATGGACTACTATATCTATCAAGTCAAGCAATTACATAATTACTTCATCAAGCAATTACATAATTACTTCATCGTTTGATGAAAATATATAAAAAAAATACACTTCCTTGAGTCAAGCTTTATAAACAAGGTTTTTGTGGTCAGTCAGTATTGGTCAGTTACTGCTATAGTGCATCGGAGTGAATTTCTACCGGCAAAATCTAAGATACACATCCTTTTTTTGTATCTGTTCGAAAGAACCATGCTCTGTGATTCATATCTTTACTGCATCCCTTTCGAGATCCCTTGATGTAATAGAAATATGTTTTAAAACCTGAAAAACGACTTAATTTTTCCAACAAATTACGATGTAGAAATAACACAAATACTAAAATATTACCTAGCCGCAGCACAATTGCTTTAAGTTATGTTGGCATTATATTGAATACTTGGTGCATTTAAAAAAATTAATCTCTGCAGTTTTACTGTGGTTTGATAGATGTAGGGAAAAATATACTAAACCAGTACACCTGGGTAGTCAACGTTGACGGAATTTATAAGAAGATATTTTCCGAATCATTTGTTCACTTGATGAAGAACACCATCTTCCTCTAAGCCCATAACAATGAAAATGAGATATTTGATGCATGGGTTTTGATGTACAAGAATTCTATTTTTATTATTATTATTATTGAGTGAGAGAGCAGTGCATACCATCAAAGTGACACTGCGGTACAAATATTTGAAGCCCTGTATAACCATCATGCCTGATAAGAGTACACCAGGTACATGTATCACAACCATATGTGCGCGACACGGTGATCTCATATCAAGATAAATAGCGAATGACCTCGCAGGTGGGACCAAGTCAGAATTTTCATCAGGTCGAGTGGCCCATCTCACTCAAAATGTCCCTGAATAAGCGTTGTTCAAGGATGCAGAAAGAAAACCCAAGTTTCCAAAGGCGAATTTTCCAAACCCCAAAGAAATTCAACACATGGCTATGATGCTCCCCCACTATTTCTTCTCGTGTTCAGAGATGCACAAATCGCCAGCCCCCAAGGGACATACTCAACTGGTTACGGTCAAGCAACTAACAAGTAAATCTGTGGTATTGAGCAGAATATTTGCTGTAACCTATCTTTTATACCAAGACAAAACGATGTTCATGATAACACTTCCAATCAATTAAGATCAGAAGCCATGACAGTCACAGCCTGGCACTGCATATTATTATTATTATTATTATTATTATTATTATTATTATTATTATTATTATTATTAGTCAGGTCACCGCGTTGGATCAAACTCGGAATCTTGGGGTTAGTCGCCCGTACCCTTAAACACAACGCCATATGCCCGTGGGAATGTTCTATTCTTTTTAGCAAATATATTTCGGCTAGGTTTAGTTCCTTGCTGTTGATATGGAAACATCACAAACAAGAATATTGATGGTCATTAGAAGGAAGTACATTTTAATCGAATATGCACATTAGTACGTTGAATCCCTCGATCTTGGCGTGTGTCTGTCGGAAACATAATGGAATCCGGTTGATCCATGGAGTGATGAAGTAATGATGGTCATCCGGTGAGGTGAAATAAACATCAGAAATATTTTGACCTATGCTGAAACTGCAATCTCTTCTACATCCATTGCAGTGCTGGTGACCCTTTCATGTCATCCGTAGGCATCTCAGGGTCACAAGCCTGTACACTTCATCTGAGAGGGACAACAAGGACTGAACGAGCAAGAAATGATCTAGTGGAAGGGTTTTACTTGCGATCTCTTCTCGACCACCAACACCACAAGGTACTTTCAGCTCTTTGATGGAATTTTGCAATTGTTTGCGTTCTAGATCTATCGTCTACAGGAAACAGCGCATCGAGGCAGCTGGAAAGCCGCGGCAGGTGATTTCAATGGGAAATGAGACCCTGCGGTCCCTTGTCAAGAGCCTTGTAACTAAGTCCTGATATTTCGTTTTCTTTACCTGGTGGTGAACATCGAGGCACTATGATAGTGTATTTTCCTGGAGAGCAGGAATATGTTATGTCCGAAGTGATGTTTCCACTATTTCGTCTGGAAAGGTAAATCTGCCTTCCAGATCTACATGTATCTCTCACTCAGTGGTTCAACGTAAACTACAGTACGGACACCCTTTCACTGGTTTTGCTTGTGAGCCTTATCGCCTTCCCTAATAAATTTGAACCCTTTAGTGGTGGAAGCTGGTGTTTACTAGCCTGCTCCCTTTGCAGATCAGTTCACTTAGCAATTCCTGAAGGGGCCTTTTCACGTCACAACTGGGCTTTCTCCCTGGGCCCTAGCATATTCAGTCAAAATGTTTATCATAATGTATTCTATAGAATACATTATGATAAACATTTTTATATTATATAAATTTTACATTCGAAGTAATGAATGAACCTATGATGCTGTTAAATTTATCAGCCATTTATTGAGTCAGTTTATATTAAACTAGTTTGCATTAAATGATTTATGTTGTTATATTAGCCGGCCATCATCAATTATTCAATTGTTATTTTCATTAATACTTAATTACTTATTCTCGGGAATTAATTTAGAAATATTTACAAATTAAGAGTCGATCTGACAATAATTTGTTTAAATAACCGTTACACGATTTTCACCTGACTTTATGAGACGACATTTATGTTTTTATTTGTCCATCTGGTAGTAGATATTTGCACGAGTAATATTACTACGGCACTCCGTCGCTTACGACGACGAGGATTCCAGTTGATCCAATCAACGGAACAGACTGATCGTGAAATTAACGTGCAAGTGGCTGAGCACTCCACAGATAAGTGTACCTTTCTCTGAGGCGTTAGCCATTACACTTTATCCTGGCCTAACGGACCTTAATGTTTGTCTTCGTCGATTGTTTACTTTGTTCGTCCTCTCTGAGAGGGCGTTGTTTGTTCGTTCGAAGACCTAACTCTCCACAAATTTTATATTTTAAAAATGTGTGGAGAAAAATGTCTTATGAAGTTCTTTTATGTCATTAAAAGCACAAAATAGCTAGTAGTAAAACAGTCAACAACTTCGAGTCATCTTCTTTTGGTATCTTTTCTTGTACTTATCTCTCGTGTGTTTACGTAATTTCCAGTCGTTGGTGATGTCCAGTACTTAATGTGTATTTTTTATTTATTAAAAAATTTTTAATCAAACGCCATGCAGTCTTGTCGACAGTAATTTCTTACATTTACACACACACACACACACACACACACACACACACACACACACACACACACACACACACATACACACACACACACACACACACACACATACATACATACGTGTCTGAAAGTTTATTTACACATATACACAAACACACACATATCCATGTCTCCTGTGACTGAACCGGGAAACATGCCATGTGGTCGGGAAGCAAGCTTTTTACCACATAGCCAGGTTGCACCTATCTATCTGTCTATCTATCTATCTATCTATCTATCTATCTATCTATCTATCTATCTATCTGTATGTGTGTGTGTGTTTACATATATATGTCTGATTTTATATATGTATATATATGTATGTACACCCATATATATATATATACATAGACATACACACACACACATATAGAAATGCACACACATATGTATATACATATTTATACACATGTATCAAATGCCCTACTTTTTCATGCTGGAAACACTCGGAAAACTAAGATGTGTCATAAACCATTGATTTTTACCACTCTTTACCACTCTATAGTCAAGTCTACGTAATCAACTTTCTTCATCTCGTGCTAAACTTAAATCGAGTCAGTTCCAATCAAGATTGAATAAATTTCGTTATAGATCCAACTCGACAACTATAATGTTTTGTGGCGGATATTAAAAAAACAAAAACGAAACAGAAACAAAACACATTAACAAACCCTCATCAATTTTTAAAATTCGCCTCAAGCCGTTCTTGCTATTCAAATTTTAGCATTCATCAGACATTCCCCCTCCTTATATACACACACACACACACAATCACAATCTATCTATGTATCTATCCATGCACACACTCACAAACATATATACTAATGCATATATATATATATATATATATATATATATATATATATATATATATATATATATATATATATATATATATATATATATATATATATATATATATATATATATACATATACAGACACAGACTTTTATATGCATACATATGTCTCAGTATATGTTCGTCTCTATATAAATGTATTTATCAATATCTATTTATCGATCTATGAATATGCATATGTATATATATGTACATACGCATATACACACATATATTCATGCATTAGAAGTAGGTATTTGTTACGCTTCCACACTGGCACAGCTATATTTCATAATCTTTCCATTCTTCGTTTCAATGCTCTAATTCCAGAAACGTAATGACGATGCCCAACGAAACACAATCAAATACAAAGGAAGACTAAAACGAATGCAAAAAATAAAAAAAACAAACAAAAAAAAACGAAAATATCTTTAAAAAACATTGAGAAGTTGGTAAAAGTAAAAGAATCGAAATGGTGAAATAAACTTATGAAATGACGGTGAAGATGTGGGCTAGTTGGAAATTTGTGATTTTGTTGATTCAAGTGATTAGAATATTATCTTCGGTATTGATTCATCTTAATGTTTCGTATTCTTCAATGGTAAATACAAAACTTTCACACTATCTAATGTATTCAGTGAAAATGAAAATGCTGCAGGCTATGTGCATTTTTAAGGCAATTTAAGTGCCTTCTTATGTATCCTAATGAACAGCAAAACACATAAGGCGGAAGGATTGGTTTTTAGCTACGCATACCTAAATGAAATAGTGGGAAATGTTGAAGAAATCAAACGGAATGAATCAATGCTTTTACAGTAAAATCAGATATTCGAAGAAATAAACGAATAAATAAATAAATATGAAATATTTTGTAAATTCTTGATTCTGCCAACAGAATTAAAAGCTAAACAATAAATAGTTATAAAAGTTTATACAGAATTTTATTTTCTGGCACTATTTCTGTTACATACTTTCCAGTCACCTCTTTTAGAGATGTGGTAGCATTAGTTGTGAAAATAAAATAAAAGTGTGCAAAAGAAAATCGAAAACTGGGATTTCGCTTATTGCTAACTAAAACAACAACAAACGAAGACCGATAATTATAACAACATTAACAACAACAACAACAACAACAGCAATAATAATAATAATAATAATAATAATAATCCTTTTAACTAAAGGCACAAGGCCTGAAATTTTGGGGGACGGGGCTAGTCGATTAGATCTACCGCAGTACGTAACTGGTATTTAATTTATCGACCCCGGAATAATGAAAGGCAAAGTCGACCGCGGCGGAATTTGAACGTAGTGACGTACGATATACCGCTAAGCATTTCGTCCAGCGCGTGAACGATTCTGCCAGTTCGCCGCCTGAATAATAATAATAATAATAATAATAATAATAATAATAATAATAATAATAATAATAATAATAATAATAATAAGAATAATAATCCTTTCTACTGAAGGCAGAAAGCCTTGAAATTTTGGGGGAGGGGACTAGTGGATTACATAGACACCAGTGTTTCACTGGTACTTAATTTATCGACCCCGAAAGAATGAAAGGCAAAATCGACCTCAGCGGAATTTGAAATCAGCTTGTCTTTACGTTCTGAGTACTGGGATCGATCTAAGCGACTGGCCACCTTCCCCAAAATTTCGGACCATGTGCCTAGAGTAGAAAAGAATTATAATAACAAAAATCCTTTCCACTAAAGGCACAAGGCCTGAAATTTTGTGCGAGGGGACTAGTCGATTACATCAACCTCAACACACAATTGGTACTTATTTCATCGATCCCGACGGATGTAAGGCAAAGTCAACCTGGTCTGAATCTGAACTCAGAACGTAAAGACGGACGAAATGCTGCTAAGCATTTTGTCCGGCATGCTTACAAATTTGTCATTGCGCTGCCTTATCATTATCGAAATATTTATTAATTAACATTGATTATCCACACAAGTCCATGGGATATAATACAAAATAAGTAATAAGTGGTTCTTTACAAGGAGACAAGTCCAGGAATTCGATGTGAAGGGAACACTCGATTACATCGCCCCTAGTATTTAATGACTATTTTATTTTATTGATCCCAGAATGAATGAAACTAAACTTAACTACGAGGGCATTCCAACTTAGGATGAAAAGAGCCGGAAAGAAAACGGCAAAGCATTCTTTTCTACGCTTTAACAATCCAACTAATTCGTGAATAATTTTATTTTTAACTAGCATTTATGATAATTACGGAGATGTACTTGCATAGCAAGTAACTTGATCTGTGTTCGTGTGCTGAAACAAAGATAGTTGCAGTGTGGTTTATAAGACGTTAAAAAAAACACAAAAACCATTAGATTCACTTCAACATTTAAATTTAATTTGTCGAAATATTTTCGTCGCTGTATCACGGAATTTTATTAGTGAAAAGGTCGCAGTTTCAAAGCGACGAAAATATTTAAACTAATTAAATTTAAATGTTGAAGTGAATCTAACGGTTTTTCTGCTTTTAAATGGCTTATAAACACCTTCCACGCGGCAATTATTTATAATAATGTTTTTTGATTTAAACACAAGAGCAACATCTTTGAGAAAAGACGTTCAATCAATTCCATGGTCGTCAAAATTCGGCTGCTAATTTATTTTATCAACTCCTTAAGGATGAAAAGCAACGTTCACATTGGTTGTATTTGAACTCGGAGTAAAAAAGAGCTGGAACAAAAAGCACACTGCATTTTTCCGACGCTCTACAGCTTCTGCAAACCACCAGCCGAATTTCACCAGTAGTAATTGATTGGGATTTAGACTCTTGGCCAGCAGTTTTCGGGAATATGTTACTCGGTACTATCGGTTTCGGTACTGGATTGGTGGCCTACTTCACCGAAAATTCGACAATAATAGTAATTACCTGAAGAAGAATCAGGAGCAGGGAAGAAAAAGAATTTCCAGTCATTCACCCCAGAATCCATTCATTGCGCCAAAAAAAAAAAAAAAATAAAATAAAGAATTGCAGTATTACAAAATCTTAAACAGGACAGAAAAGGAATTTTATTTATTTAAAAAGGGAAGGTGCAATGAGAGTTAACATGTTTGGACAAACTAAAAATTCACGAAAATTATACTTATACGAATGTTTGTGTTTTTTTCCTGTACTGCTTTTGGTGAAGTAGCGAGTTGTTCTTCTTCCTACCTCCAGGCATGATGTGGCTTGACCTGGTATTTTAGATGAAATTTTGTCCAGACGCTCATTGAAGACCCCAACGTCTACATCTCGCAAATCTCAGATATTTTTTAAGTAGAAAGTTGAATAGTTATGGACTCTTTAAAACCAAGATACCACAGTACTTTATCTTTATTCTAGATGGACATGGACAAGATGGAATCTTTGTTACTATGTAGTGTCATCCATTTTAATAGTTCATATAGTTTTCAATTCAAAATTTGGGAGCTAGTCATTTCATGAAGTTCCATATGTATATCACTGCATATCTTTCACGCCTTCACTCTAGGGAATAGTTTTTCGGTGTGAAGGCGCGTGGCTTAATGGTTAGAGTGTTGGACTCATGATCAGAAGATTGTGGTTTCGATTCCTGGACCGGGCGACGCGTTGTATTCTTGAGCAAAACACTTCATTTCACGTTGCTGCAATTCACTCAGCTGCCAAAAACGAGTAATCCTGCTAAGGATCGGCATCCCGTCGAAGTGGAAAATATATACTGAAATCGGCTATTGTGAGTCGGTATGACTCCAAAAGGTAACTTTACTTTTAATAGAGCTTCAGTTCATTTAACCTACCCTCCCATCTCCAGTAGTTCACCTGTTTCACCGAATAAATCTTTTTTGTGTAGTGGCGCTGGATTACCACAACGTCTGCCATCAGTTTGACGCTATGGTGTGACTGCAGTTGAGAGCAGTAATCCATAGGACTGAGAACGAAAATTTCTCTATAGGAGTAACATGGTATCTCATAACTTAATTTTCCTTTTGTTAGTTAACGTATTTTATATTAAAAGCTCCTCAAGTATGTTGTAATGTAAATTTGGAGCCAGTTTTTGTTAAGTCGAGTGCAAAACGATAATACAAAAGTAATTACATGATTAAAAAAACAAAACAGATATCCATAATAAGTTTAGGATTTTCATAATTTGGAAATAAATGTTAATATACTTAATGAAAATAATATATAAAACTATATATTAATATATTTGTGTTTAGCGCTTTATTCTTTGCCTCTCACTTGTTTTCACACGCAATCGGCTAATTTACAAAAACGAAAACAAATAATGATTTTAAGCAATGTAAAGAATTTAAAGAGTATTTTAATCTGAAGTTCTAAAATTATTTGTTTCATTTTATACAGAGGAAATAAATCAACAATTTAAGAACAATATAAGATTTTAAAGAAATAATTTAAATGTTTGAAATGAGAGCTACACTAATATTTCAAAAAACAATTACGTGTTTAATAGTGTCTTTATAGATTAGAAAGGATATTTACATGTATAATATTGTTTGATAATCTGGTAGCGTACCTGCACTGTTTAAAACGATAGAATTCAGATTTGAAACTTAATATACACACTTAGATGAATCAATAATGGAGCATTTATCAGCTCATTCAGTCTACATCCCGAAGCAAACTATATCATGTCATAATAAGGAAAGCAGTCGGAGCTGTGACGGATGGAAGGTCTTTTATAATAAATCCTACTGACCAGTACAGACCAAGGGGTAAACCCAGTCGACTAAAACGTGTTCGTTGAAAAATATACACAACAACGCATTTTTGTGTTAGAAATTACTAAAATAATGCTCGAGGATAAACAGTAGATTAAAGGACTCGCTTATAAGATTGTGTAACGCTCTCCAGATACGGCTTTCATTCCAGTTAATAGAAAAAAATTGTTTTTCTCAAATGAGTTGTGGGACTACTATCCTGTACATTACTTACATTTGACGGGCATATGGTGTAGTGGTTAAAAGCGCGGGATACTAACCTCAAGATTCCGAGTTCGATTCCAGGCAGTGACCTGAATAATAATAATAATAATGATAAGAAGAAGAAGAAGA
>NC_142929.1:140585215-140672715 GCF_046866305.1 Octopus bimaculoides
TATATGTATTATGGAATAATTCATATATAATAGATGCTGGAAACCTGGTAGAAAGATTTTCATAAGCTGGTCGTCGTGTTAAAATCACTAGACTGCATTGATTAGGAGTGACCTAAAAGGGTTAGGTCTTAAAAAGGAAATATTGGAAAACTGCCGGAAGAAATCAATTTTGTGGTCCTGCCGCATTCTAAGTCTACATGACAAAGCAGATGTTAAATCATACATAATGGAGAGTGCGATAATAATAATAATGGGGAAGCAGTGCTGTTCTTTAAGTAAATGTCACAACCAAAATAATCTATGAAACCACAGAACTGAAATGAAAAACATATTTTAAAGTTAGAAATAGAAAATATCTTAGAATCTCATTGAGGTATTGACGTAATGCATCTATATACATTTTATCATTTTATTTTTAGACAGACAAATTGAAAGCCAATCAGGATTTAGAAAAGCAAAGAAGTACACACTCCAATGGAAATAGAAAGTCATCTACGAATTTATTCAGGTGAATAAAATTATAAATGTCTTTAAGATAAATGTGTTTTTCTGATATTTTACAGGAGAGACCGAGGCAAATCGAACAACAAGAATATAAAGAAGATATAATAATAAAGTGGAAATAAATAATATATATATATAGTTACATACATTTCTTATTCTTGTATTGTTGTCTGTGAGTGTATATATATATATATATATATATATATATATATATATATATATATATATATATATATGTGTGTGTGTGTGTGTGTGTGTGTGTGTGTGTGTGTGTGTATATAGATATCATGTATAATGCAAGAAGAAGGAATTTATAATTCACATGAATAACATATATAGCTGTTCGTTTGGGTTTTTCATATTTTAAGCAGATATAGCAAATTCAGAAACAAAAAAGTACATTCAGTTGTAATAAATATTCAGTGAATGGCCAATAAACATAGTTACTGGTTTTGTTGGTGAGAAGTTTGAACCGGTGAACTATTAAATACACATTTAATAGTTCCAACAAACGGTAAGAATTCATATTCACATTTCTTTACTTATTTATTCTCTCATTTTGATTTGATTTTCCCCCTTAAAACCAGAAAATATTTCACTAATAAGTTGTCATAAAATGGAAAGAGAAGAAAAAGATCAAAATATTTCAAAATCTAAAATCGAATTTTGTCAAAATCTGTAACGTAAAAATATGCAGTCACTTTTATTTAATGATGTTTTAAAAGTTCGAAATTAAATTTCAGATTGCAATGTCTGTTGAAGTAAAACATTGCATGCGTTATTGATGTAAAAGTGATTTTCTTCAATGAATGTTAAATAACAATAAATGAATACTCAAGAGCTGCAAGAGCATCCAAGTTCGCCTTGACATTCCATCTGTTTCATAGATCTAAGTATGATTAGTATGGTTACATTTATATGCTGTTTCCTAGGTGCAAGCAGGGCAGTGTGGCTAAGAAGATTCATTGCTTCCCAGCATTATTCAGTGCAGTCCTACTGCGTGTCACATTGGACAAGTGTCTTCGATTGACCTCCGCAGTTGGCTGCGGAAGTCGTGTGGGAAAAAAACTTGTACAGAGTGATGGATTCCTTCCCCGAGGACGCATTCCGCTCCTTGCTGAAGTGGCCCGATCTAGAACCATCGAGGATCTTGAGTGAGGCACTGAGCCTGGTTGAGTGAGGACGGGGCGGGAAAGTGTAAGAGGATGAGTGCCTGATGAAAGGGCATGTAGCCCATGAAAAGAAAACTGTAAGAGGCAAGTGCCTCATTTCAAAGACATGGTGCAAATTGAAATTGTGGTAAGAGGTTTATAGCTCAATTGGTAAATTTATAAAAGAACAATGTTTTAGAGAAGCAGAGTTCGGCGGGCAACTTCTGTATTCTCCCATTAATATCATTGTGTTCATCATTCACCTCATCTCATTAATGTCTTTGTCCAGCCCGCAGCTACTCTGTGTAATGCCCTCGTGGCAAACTAGGTGAATAAATGTGTCTTCGAATATAGCTCCTGATTGTGAGTCTATTTGGTAAACAGAAACTGGAAGAAGCCCGTCGTATATATTCTTCTATTCTTCTATTTATTTCAGTCATTTGATTGCGGCTATGCTAGAGCACTGCTTTTAGTCGGGGAAATCCAGCCTAGGACTCTTTGTAAGTCTAGTACCTATCCTATCGGTCTCTTCTGCCGAACCGCTATGTAACGGGGACGTAGACACGCTACCATGGGTTGTCAGGCGATGGTGAGGGGGGTGACAAAAACAGACACAGAAAGACATACAGAGAGACAGACTGACAGACAGACACAGACACACACACATACACACACACACACATATATATATATATATATACGCGACGGGGTTCTTTCCGTTTCCGTCTACCAAATTCACTCACAAGGCTTTGGTCGGCCCGAGGTTATTGCAGAAGACGTGCATAAGGTACAATGCAGTGGGACTGAACCCGGAACAATGCTTCTTGGAATCAAGCTACTTACCACACAACCAATCCTGCGCCTATATATATATATATATATATATATATATATATATATATATATATATATATATATATATATATATATATATATATATATATATATATATATATATATATATATATATATATATATATATATATATATATATATATATATATATATATATATATATATATATATATATATATATATATATATATATATATATATATATATATATATATATATATATATATATATATATATATATATATATATATATATACATATATATACATATATATATATATATATATATATATATATATATATATATATATATATATATATATATGATTTGTCCGGCGTGATAACGGTTCTGCCAGCTTGCCGGATGCAAAATAAGATAATGGACTACAACAATATGGAAGTGAATCGCTCCTGACGGGAATAAAATTCTAATGGGGAGTGAGAGAGTGAGAGAGACAGACAGACAGAGAAAGTGAGAAAGAGAGTAAGTAGATAATTATTTCTTAATTAAGAAGAAAACTAGCAAATATAGGGATAAGGGATTAAAAGCGATTGACCTCACTACTTAGCGAAAATTTTATGTTTTCGACCACAAATATATACAGTAATCCCTCGACTATCATGTGTGAAAATCCGCGACGTAGAAACAGTACTGTACTGTATATTGTTTTATTATTTTTATAATTTATATATATTTATTTTATAATAAATGCAAAACAACACCACAGAGGAATCGACATAAGCTTAAATAATAAACCGTGATAGGTGAACCGAAATATGGCTGAAGCAAGTAAAAGAGTAAAAGAAAGTTCTGCATTTTTCCATTCTATTTATCGACCATTGTGTACTCTTGCAGGGCTGTATTTCCAAAAACTGCATTTCGCGGAACAGATAACATTTGCTTTGTGATATCATGCATTGACCGAAGGCCACCTATTTCGATGAAGGGTAAAATCAATTACACCCATAACAGAAATTAACACGTATTTTATTTCATGGAATCCAGAATGATAAACGGCAAATTTGACTCCGGCGGGATTTGAACTCAGAACACCAAGATACGTAACAGAATATAAATATTTAACGATATAAAAACATTGCTTTTCTTAATCGCTGTATTCAGCACTGCTGATGCCACTTATTTCCATTTTCACAAATTGGAGTTTAGTTGCATACAAAATTAAAAAAAAAAGTGCGTTTGAAAATATTCATCCTCAAAAAATATTGTGATATTAGTGGCTCATCACTTCAAACTGATATGAAAATAAATTATGTTTTCATACATAGTTGACATCTAAAATGCATAATGGCGTTATACAATATGTAGATTAACACTAGCTAATGTATACACTGTCAATTTCGAACGCAGCCTTGAATATATTTATCAGCAATGGCTAAGATATTTTAAATAAACGACTAATATTCATGGAATGTTGCTTAAATAATCTGCAATAAATAGATTTCTTGTATGAAAGAACGTTTGCTTTAAACTTCATACTATGATGGAAACAGTAATTTATACATGTATAGTACATAGAAATGTATACATATACGTGCAGTATAGCATACACGAACACACACATACACACACACGCACACACATATATACATGCGTATACATAGATACATATATGTATGTTTATATATATGTGTGTGTGTGCGTGGGTGTGTGTGTGTATGTGTGTGTGTGTGTATACGCACACACACATACACACAAACGCATGCGCTCGTGCTCATACACACGTAGATGCATGTATATGCTTGTTTCGAAATGACGTCATCGTTTCTCAACATATTTTTCTCTAAATTTGCACACAAACTGAAAATCATCTTAGAAGAATGTATGACATTAAACAGCACAGATCGAAGGTCCTCCACCGTTAAGCAGGGATGGGTCGAGAATAGCAGTGACAATCGCCATGATGGTGAACGACTAATAACTATAATGCTGATATAAGTTCTTAAATTTTCTCTCTCACGCTGTATCTCTCCCTCACGCTCTCACACCTTCACATCAATCTATCTTGGCTTGACAAAATATAGTGGAACACTGATGCTCTTACAATTCTTCATAGGTTTCTACATTGTAAAGCCAATATATATGAAGTAGTGTATATATTCATGGGTGTATATTCATGACACGTATTTATTTGTATATGAGGAACAGTTGCCAGCAGTGTTCGAAGACGGCAAGCTGACGGAATTAACAGTGTATCAGAAAAAGTAGAATGTTTTTAATATAAGGAAAAGCAGAACTTAATCACTTCAGTTTCACAGCCGAAGCCAGATATGTGCAGAATACTCGGGGTGCATAATATGGCCATTTGATATACGTTTGTTTTCTGTAGTTGAAGTTATGTTAATTTTAACAAACTATTATTTAGTTCCAGATAAACCACGATTTAGCACATCAGGTGTCAGGCGCATTTCAATTGTATCCATCATATCTCTTTAACTTTAATAAGGAGTACATTACCATAGTATATGACGGAGATGCTGCTGCTATTTCTACCATATCAGTTGGACGTGAATGCTTTCTTAACGGGCTTGATATTTAGCTAAGGCACTAACTTACTTGTGATGACGTTTATACGAAAGATATTTCAACGACATCCTTCTATTCAAAGGGTAACCACCATATGTTATTTGAGTGTCCTTCAAGTATTTCAGTAACAAGGTTTTATTTCAGACAATATTGGCTGCCATTTCTAAAATATTGAGTGATTTTTATTGGCACTCGGATTAAACATATTGGAATCCTGGAAGCATTCGCAGCAGGTTTCCGTTCCATCACAGGATATCTTCCTCCCTTGCATGCACATGTCTCGCAAATATGAAAACATCAGTGGGCGTGGTTCCTTTTCATTTGTCTAAATATTGGGTTGGTGCATAATTATTGCAGCTTTTGTTTTTAAACAAATTTTATTCAACAAAAACTATAACAATATTTGACAAAAACATTTTTAAATGGCGGTCTGACCGTCTACCAAGCAAATGGGAAGCAGTAATTGAAGTAGATGGTGAATATGCTCCGGAATAATCATTTAAAGATGTTTTTGTTACAAGTTATTGTTTTTGTTGAATAGAATTTGTTGAAAAAAAGCCATAATAATTATGCACCGACCCAACATTAACCAGTAAGTGTAATACGATGATCAAGTTGGATTGCTCTTAGATTGGTAACTTTATCCAGTATACCATCACCACTTCCAGTCAGTGTCACAATTCTAAGGAGCTCCATAAGTGCGGCCCTTATCATTTTGGCTAAGTGCTAAAGGGTAGGTGGTGTCTGATGATTGAGTTGGATTTCCTCTAGCCTGGAGAATATAGTGGGATATCTTTATGACTGCTGGAACTGCTTCAGTTTCTGAAGGTTTACGATAAAGGTTCCTTGAAAGATAGGATATAAAACAACACTCGTTAGTTGCGTTGCTTTACGATGGTTTCAAGAAACACAAATTATCATTTGAGAAGAAAACTGATAAATTCTCATTAGAAATTATTAACATAATCAGTGCCATTGATTAATTTGGTAGAATAATAGGAAGGAGAACGTATTTGGTATTAGTCGTTGTTTTGTTTTGCATAAGAAATAAAAATGATGAGAAATATATAAGACAAACATTTCAACTGTCTTGCTTTAGTGATTTGATGTTCAGTACATAATTATGAGTTATGTGTTGCACACCAAATCACCAAGTAGAAATAAATATAGAATAAGCAGAAGACAAACTTAGCTCAATGTTTAACATTTCATTTACTTTGGGAAGTGAAATATTTGTTGGCTTGTTTCAATCTTATTGTGTCTCATCAGCAAAGCCTATACAATACATGAATTGCTTAAGAACTAATGGAAGGTGGGTGGTTCGTAAGAGTATATTCAAGATTGTTCAAATCTAGCTAATCTACTAAACTTTAAAATTAACCATAATTATGTGGAAACGAAATAAGTAACATTAAAGTAATAATTTTCTTACTTTTCTTTTTTTTTTTTTAGTTATTAGCCGATCATCTGCGTTTTCTCTTATACTTCAATAACTGTTCGTGGCTACTTCAAAATGTAACTTATCTGGCAATCATCATAGTCAAAACAGTTTGCTTTTTACTTTTCCACGAAATCAGTGTCTTTCTTTTCAATATATCACACACTCGCACACACACACATCTATATCTATGTATATATATATATATATGTATATATATATATGTATGTATGAATGTATACATATATACGTACATACATGCATATATATATATATATATATATACACACACACACACATATATATATATATATATATATATATATATATATATATATATATATATATATATATATATACGTATATATATATATATATATATATATATATATATATATATATATATATATATATATATATATAATATCTTCTGTTTTTGTGTAATTGACCAGAATTATAAATATGTTTTTATATCGCCTTAGAATTTAATAACAATTAGTGTACATTAAAGCTACCGTTATTCAGCTTAATGTTTTTTGAAGCAGAATAGTCGTAGGGTTTACTCAGTCGTTTTCCGTCCTTCTTCAAAACCTTATCACAGACGACAACGACGTCGTTAACGTTACCTCCCATTAACCTCCATACAAGCGTCTTTTCTATAGCGCTCTATTGTTCGGCTTGTTATGAAACAACTCGTAATATATTACAATGATCACGAGTCAAACGTTTTAATTCTGTGATGCGACATAACGATTGAATTAAAATTTCATGATAACCCAAACTGGTTTTCATTCCCCTTGTTTTTATATGAATAACCAACAGAGTAATGTAATGGAAATGGAATTTTTTTTAGATGATAACTGCGAAGATTGGAAAGATTAAACATCAAATTTATACATTTTCTTAATATTCGCTATTTCTATTTGTACACTATCATTTTGTTGGAAATCACATAATTAATTATTTTATTTAAAATTTATGTAATTCGTAATCTCCTGTGACCTCTGCTTCCATTCATTAAACGAAAACATAGTAGTTCAGACTGCCGAATAGAAATATCTGCAATGGTTAATATGTGATATGAATGATGTAAATAAAATTGCAACGTGCTATGAATTCAATCAAAACATCACGCCATGATGAGGATCTCATTTCTGAACTAAATACAAACTAATCGCTGACCAATATTTTGAGACTACCATCCACTAACGAGCGAGCGTACAGACATACGCACGCACGCCACACACACACACACACACACACCCACACACACATGTGTATATACATCAGTTTATTATATGTGTGTGTGCGTATGCTTGTATACATATATAAATATGTGTACGTGTCTGAAATATGTGTGTGTATATATACACACACATATTTGTATGCGTGTGTATATATACAGGGTAGGTGAAAAGTAACTAGGCATTAGAAATTGCTTATCGAATTTTTAGTATCGCTGAAGTTGTGACGAAAGTTATGACGAAAGTTATGATTGAAGTTATGACGAAAACATTTTTTAAACAGACAACATTAATTAGGGTTTCTTATTTTCTTATTGTCTTATTTCTTATTTCCTATTTTCCAGATGGTCGCTCGCTTGACTGTCCAGGAGCGAGCTAAGATAGCAGCACTCTATGAAGCGTAGGATTCCAAAGTTTTGGTTCAGAGATAGTGGCGTGCATGAAAAGGTAATCATGCAACACTACGTCCGGAGGCAATGAAATGTTGTTATGTAAAGCTGATGACTACGGGCCTTGTGGACGATGCAAGAAGAAATGGACGTCCAACCACGTCCCACTCAGCGGAGAACTTGGCAACAGTGCAGGAAATGTTTAATAGGAGCTTGCAAAAATCAACACGTCAAGTAGCTCGTGAAAGTGGACTAACAAGACACAACATGTACGGTGTTGCGTAAAGAATTGAATTTTCGCACGTGGAAACTCCATTACTTGCGGGAGCTAAGACTGAAGACCATAACCGTAGAATTCCAGAAGTCCAGAACTCTAAGAAGTCCAAATCTCACTCCATGTGATTTTTACCTGTGGGATTACACAAAATAGGTGGGATTACACAAAAGTCACAACTTCGTACCCTAGAGGCCTTGGAGGCACGGATCCAGGAGGTTCTCAATGATATCCTAGACGATGTCTTTCATCATTTTTACATGTTGCCGTTGTGTTCGTTGTCGTTGTTAGTCGCGTTGTGACACATCACTTTGACAGATCACTGAGACCACACACGTAGAAACAGACAAACCGAACCTGAACAGAAAACACAAACAGAACAATAATACCCACTGCTACACTACATAACATGACGATTAAAAACAGAAAGGAGAAAAAAAAACAAAAAAGCACATACTACAAACATTATAATACACATACAATAGACACATATGCACATAGCTATGTTGAATATAAGAAATAGAGATAAGAATAAAACCCTGTTTAAAGGGCACAGATATAAACAACATAGGAAGCGAACCCTTATCCACACACACAAACACGCATACAGTAACTTAACAAACGGCCACAGCAACTTCAACGCGACCAACAACGACATCAGCAATAACAAGAACAACAACAATAACTACCACGAGGGCAGCAGCGTGGGCGAACACTCAAACATAGAGAGGTACAGGATTGGCACCAAATGTCGGGGTCAAGGGCAGCAGCAGCGGCAACGAAGGAGGGGAAAGGCCATAGTGCTGCTAAGAACGACGACGCACACACACACACACACACACACACACACACACACGCACACACACACACACACACACACACACACACACACACACGCACACACACACACACATATATGTGTACACATACACACATATATGTACACATACACACATTAGCATTAATAGCTATGTGTTTCAAATAAGAATTACTGTAGTTGTCTAAACGATGCATTAGCAATAGGAAAATTTGACTCATCAACAGTTGAATTGTTGCTACAATATTTTACATCGTGTAAGACGGCGAGCTACCAGAATCATTAGTACACCGAGAGAAATATGTAGGGTTATTTCGTCTGCCGCTACGTTCTGAGTTCAAATTCTGCTGAGGTCGACTTTGCCTTTTATCCTTTCGGGGTCGATAAATTAAGTACCAGTTACGCACTGGGGTCGATATAATCGACTTAATCCGTTTGTCTGTCCTTCTTTGTCCCCTCTGTGTGAAGCCCCTTGTGGGCAATAAAGAAATAAGAAACGTTAGCACGCCGGTTGAAATGCTTAGCGGTATTTCGTCTGCCGTTAAATTCTGAGTTCAAATTCTGCCGAGGTCGACTTTGTCTTTCATTCTTTCAGGGTCGATAAATTAAGTATCAGTTGCATAGTAGTGTCAATCTAATCCACTGGATCCTCCCCCAAAATTTCAGGGTTTGTGCTCAGAGTAGAAAAGAATCATTAGCGCGCCGGACTTTGTATGTAAAGGCGGACGAAATATCGCTAAGCATTTTGTCCGTCTTTACATATGAAGTTCAAATTCCACCGAGGTCGACTTTGTCTTTTATCCTTTCGAGGTCAATAAAATAAGTGCCAGTCGAGCACTGGGTTGGATTCAAGAATATTCAAGCCAGTTACTTAATAGTGACAGAGCGTGGATTTAACAGAGTTATTCGAATTCTGTTCATCATTTCGTGGTCGATAAAATTAGTACCAGTGAATATCGGGGTCGATGTAATCGACTTACACCCTCCCCTAGAATTGCTGGCTTTGTGTAAAAATTTGAAACCAATATTAAATGTCTGCAAAGCGGTGAGGCGGCAGAATCGTTTGTACGCCGGGAAAAATGCTTAGAGATATTGTTCCGTCTTCACGTTCTGAGTTCAAATTCGACCGAGGTCGACTTTGTCTTTTATCCTTTCGAGATCGATAAAATAAGTACCAGTTGAGCACCGAGGTTGATGTAATCGACTTAATTCCTCCCCCAAATTGCAGGCCTTATGCCAAAAGTTGAAACCGATATTAAATAATTGCTTGGGAGAAAACATGGTAGCCTCGTGAGTGATAATGTATGCAGATGAGATCCTTATCATCTTAGCCAGGGTTGCATACTGTCCAGAGCATTACAAAGATTTTTCAAAGGAGAGCAAAATGGCAGAAACGTTTGCACACCGGACACAAAAGATAGCGGCATTTTGTCCGCCTTCATCTTCGGAGTTCACATTCTGCCGAGGTAAGATTTGCCTTACATTCTCTCGGAGGCAATAACATAACTACCGGTTAAATACTGTGGTTGATGTTATTGACTTACTCCGACACTGAAATCGCTGTAATTGTGCCAAAATCTCACAGAAAAAAAAAACAATATAAATAAATACTGAAGGCGTGGCTGAATTGTTAGCACGGCAGACAAAAATGCTCACTGGAATTTTGTCGTTCTGTGTTCGAATGCTGCCGAGGTTTCACTTTTCCCTTGGTCCTTGCGGGGTCGGTGAAATAAATACGAATTGAGCACTAAAGTCGATGTAATCGACTTCCCCAGCCCTCAAAATTTGCTGGGCTGCGTCAAAATAAGAAGGAACAGTTAAATAACTGCTCCAACGACAGCGGTTTCGAGGGCGAGGTTATATTTCATGGCTCCGAATCTAGTATTTGATTGATATATTTGTGGGTGATGGAGAGAAGGAAAACTCAAGGTGAGAGCTAAGCTGGAAAGTGTGAAACCGTTGCAATTTGAACTGTGAATGTAAATAGTTGAAATAGATACCGCAATGCATTTTTCCTTGACTCTCTTGAGATCCTGCCATCGACTACCTTCTCAGTATGAAATTACGTTTTCGAATTCTGCTGGAAGGCCAACCGTGTTCGAGGGAAAGAGCTTAATCGTTATCATAGACGCCTTGATTTCAATCGTACTTTATTTTAACGATACCAAAATAATGGAAGTCAAAGTTAAACTCGGCACTATTTGAACTAAGAACGTAACGACTGGGAGTCATTTTTTTATGCATTTCTTCCGATGCTCTAACCATTCCCCCATCCAAAATCTTGACGATGTGAATTAATGAAAACAAATTTCCGTCGATTTCGTTACTTCAAATTCTGAAAGCAATTTCCACAGAGGAAAATATTAAATAAAGGCAAAAAATACTAACCAAAAAATACTAATCCAGCAAGCCACCAAATCCATCAAGGTAGAATGTCTTTTGTAGATTACCATACAAAAATCAGAAAACTGCAGATTAGAAATGAAACCGCAGAGACGAAAGAAAAACTAATGTGTTTGATGTTAAGAATAGTTCAAGTTAATATGAAGAAAATCGCAATATTATTTGCAGAGAAGAGAAAAGGGTAAAAAAGTACAATAATAATTTTCTTCTGCCTTAAGAACACTATGTCACTGACTTGTATGTTATTAAAAGCAATATTTGTTTTAGAAGTAACTAAATTCGCTTGAAGGAGGGAAAAAAAAATCTAGATTTATATCTAGATTTTCAAATATATTGTAGAATATCTCTCCAACTCCCAACGCAAAAAAAAAAAAAATTCTGCTGAATATATATATATATATATATATATATATATATATATATATATATATTTGTAAATATATGTGCAACACACACACACATACATACAAATATACGTGTGTGTTTCTGTGTAAAGATAGTATAATGAAATAATAAGAAATCCAGACGATTTATATTGATATAGTTTGTAATACAAGGCTATAAACGCGTATAAATGTATCGGATATTGTGAGTACACGCGTACATAAAATACCAACACCTATCAATATAACACCCACTCCCACCTCTGTCTGTCTGTCTGTCTGTCTCTCTCTCTCTCTCTATCTATGTATCTACGATTTGGACATTTTTAGTGATGTGGGGCTCAGACTTCCTCTAATTAAATATTTTCAACTCTAGCTAAATATACATTATTTACGTTGTTTGCATTTGACGGGATATTTGTCCTCATCTTGTTTGTTGTTAACACAACTTTTCGGCTGATATACCTTCCTGCCTTCATCAGGTGTCTTGTGGAAATTTCGTACCTGGGTTGTCATTGCTAAACGTTGTGTTGACAACAAACAAGTTGAGGACAAATATCCGTCAAATGTAAATAATGTACCAAATTCCTCATCTCTTAAATATAGAACTGTATCTAGCTAAATATGTTGGCTGTCATTTGCATTCGTTTCTTTTGTCACTCGTAAATACACACACACACACACCCATACATATATATATGAAATAGAGTAGGCAGATATACGCAATATAAAACCAGAAAAGAAAATTTCAGTCGTCATTAATTTTGACTGAGGATGCTGTGTAGCCCATATATTGTTAGAAATAAATGTCAAACCCTTAGAACTGCAAGGAAGCACATTTTCATACACTGACATGGGAGATAAGTGCCCGATAAGCGACAGTAGATTCACCGGACAAGAATATTTTCGTCCGTAAAATTGCAGTCCCGTCAGCAGTGACTTCTCCATCGTCGAATGGCTTAGCTAAACCCGGACTGTCAATATATCTATTTACCACATGAATTTATGGTTGTTAGAGAAATGCCAATGTGAAATCACAAAATAACGTAGGCACTATAAAACCCAAACCAGAAAAATTCAATATTGTGAGGTTAGAGTTGTCAACCACCTTGGCTAACGGGATGTACAACTCTTAGTTGCAATGTTCGGGTTCCATAGTTTCATTAGACAAAATGGAATAAAATATAGTATTTAAACGCAGCCTGGTTATGACAGCTACATTCAGTAATGATTCTGAGAAATTGCTTTCATGTTTTAATATTTTGCTGAAGTTATGTTCAATATTTCTAGTTGTTTTTCTTTGCTGGATTTAAAAAAAAAACTTTTCTCTTGTAGCCTCTTCATATTCTGGCAGAAATGAAATTAACTTTTAGATTTGAAGCGTTAACTGTAGTTAAGGGAATGCTAGCAGGGGAGTATAACAGGTGCTACTGGCAGGAATGCGCACAAGCTAATCCAGAGACTAAGTGCTCAGGAATAAAACCCTGTTCATGATAATGATGCGTTCAATTTTTGAAGGGACAACTTGTCATAAGCATAAGAGTTTTACGTTAGCGATAATGAGAGAAAAATTACTTAAGCTTTCCAAAGATGGGGGAATAAACCATGAAAGGAATGAAATAAAAAAGGAAGCGGGCATTGCTAGAAGGTGAAATTGTATTTGTAATAATGACCTAATTACTGTGCGGGGGGTAAAAGAGAAATAGAGGAATTAAAACTGTGAAACTATCGGAGATACTGAGTAAATGTATGTAGTTTTATTCACAATTGCCACCAAGGCTATTTCCCAGTATTTTAGTCATTTCAAATAGTTAAATGCAAACCTATAGACATATGTAAAATCACACAGACATACAGACTCATACATGAAACACATATAAGTGGTTTAATGAAAAGAAGAATAACAAAAAGAAAAAAGAGGAGCGGAACAGAACTCGAAACATGAATTTCTCTATATTTAAGGACGAAAAATCAATCGGCAGCAGTTAAAGTGCTCTTCAAAGGTCAATTGCAACGTACGAAACTCTCAGCCCTTGAGTCCCTGCACTTCGGCAGCTCAAAAATAAAAAAAAATAAAAACAAAAATAACGAAGGTAAAACCCCAAATCACGATATATAAGTACATATATTCATACTTACACACTCACATACACAAACGCATATACATATACATATCTATATGTATATATACTGAGAGGGACAGAGAGAGATTGAGAGAGAGAGGGAGATTGAGAAAGAGAGAGAGAGATGAAGACAGACGGGCAGGTGTTTGAATAACAGAGAGTGGGAAAAGAGGTATTATATGGCTAGAGAGAGAGAGAAAGAAAAGAAGAAAAAACGAAAATTTAGTTAAAATTAGCTGTTTGCCAAAGTACAAGAAATAAACTTAAAGAAATAAGAGAATCGATGAACAAGAAGAAGAGAGACTATGTAAAGAGTGAGAAAAAGTCGAAGTTATATGAAATGCATTGAGATCTATAATTTGTGATATTTATAGAAGAACGATAACAAGTGTAAGAATCCCAGAAGGATAGAGAATGGTAAAGAAGAGGAACACGGAATAGAGACCGGGAAAGACGAACTATGAAAAGAAAATAAATTGAAAGGAAAGAAGCATAATAATTAAATGCAAAATTAAGAAAGTGAATGGAGCAATAGATATAAATTGTTGTTGAGAAGATTCAAAACTTCTATGCTTTGGGGAAATGAAATAACCTGCATAGAATGAAACCCAGGGGACAAAATAAAGTTTGAGATGTTTAGTTCGTGTTGTTGGTCAGCTCTTTCTCAGCTGTAATCAAGTAGATTTATGATCAAAGTAGTTTCAAATGTGATAATCTTGTGTTATTCTGTGGTCTGCAAGGACTTTCAAGACCGCGTAAACAGCCATTCTCTCCAATGCATTATATTAAAAATAAAACTAGCAGGCATAGTTGTAGGAGCAGGCTTGGCTATGAACGGAAACGTGGGTTCAGTTCCACTACGCGCCGCTTTGGACAAGTGTCTTCTTCTATAGCAACGGAACATCTAATGCCTCGTGAGTTATTCTGGTAAACGAAAGTCCGTCATGTGTGTGTGTGTGATTGTGTGTGTGTGCGTGTGTGTATGTGCGTGTGCATGTGAGTTTCTTGGTGCTTGTCTTTCGACCACATTTCATCTCGCCCGACAACATTTTTTAGTTTGTTTCTTCGTAAATTCGAGTCGGCAAAATCGCACGGGATGGCAAACGTATGGTAAAAGGTGTTTGCATATACGTGTGCACATGAATAAATTAAGACAAATAACAACAGAAGTGCATTTCTTATGGCCCGATATTGTATAAGCTTACTCGTCACTAAGGCGACGAGGTGGAAGAAACGTTAGCACGCTGGACGAAATGCTTAGCAGTATTTCGTCTGTCTTTACGTTCTGAGTTCAAATTCGGCCGCGGTCGACTTTGCCTTTCATTGTTTCGGGGTCGATAAATTAAGTACCGGTTACGCACTGGGGTTGGTGTAATCGACTTATTCCCTTTGTCTGTCCTTGTTTGTGCCCTCTATGTTTAGCCCTTTGTGGGCAATAAAGAAATAAGCTTACTCTCACTGATTATCAGTTTCTCTGGACTTTTTACTCCTGCTTTTGTTTATACACTTGCGCACACAAAACTAACACCAACTTTCATTCTCTCGTCACTCTATGCGGATATTCAATATCTTTATTCCCCAATCCTATGTACATGCACTAAAACCGTCACGTATATAAAAATACAGATAAGGAAATAATTTTATTCTCAAACGCAGACGCAGGAGTGGCTGTGTGGTAAGTAGCTTGCTTGCCAACCACATGGTTCCTGGTTCAGTCCCACTGCGTGGCACCTTGGGCAAGTACCTTCTACTAAGTACCTCGGGCCGACCAAGTAAGAGAAAATTGAAAAATGCCTGTCCCCCATATGGAAAGACGTAGCCTATATTCAAGGGAACGAGCACACGGTACAGTTGAGGCCCGTTTTTCAAGTGAAGAGGTGGCTCGCGGGCAATCTGTGTCTCCTGAAGACAAAGGAGGTGGTACGTCTACCAACATGCATGGGAAGGCGGACTTCCCGTGTGAAGGTGACAGAAGTGCCACCAGAGGTTGACCCGAAGGTGGTGATGGCCGCCCTGTTGTTTAACAGGACGGACCGTATAAAATGTTTGCAAATTACATGCTCTGCTCCCCCCCACCAGCTACTCGGTTGGACGGACAATGCCGGCAGCTGTCAAATTGCTGAAACAAATACCAGAATAAAAGAATATAAGTGCACCACACTAACACACATGTTAAGACCACTTAGCCACATACTCTTTACATGGTTTTTGTTTTTTACACTAGGCTTTCACTGTAGAACGGCATTAATCCTTGTTTATAATCCGTCCACAACTTCTTTATTTTATAAACTCACAATGTCCCTAATTCTCTATTTTTCTGCGTCTCATTTGTTTTCTTCCTCTGGTGTACTATCTTTCAAAAAGATTAAGAAGCTCTCTTCCTACACTCTGATGCGATAAACAATACAATCTTATTCAAGCACCGAGTTTCGGATGCTGTTCAAAAGAATGCAATATATTCTTCACACTACGTTTCAAACATCTGCAAGCAGCTTCACCGTATCTAATGCTGGAACTGTACTTTGGTGTGTAACCCAGGTTAGATTTGACCATTTTTACTGACATATGTATGTGTATATATATATATATATATATATATATATATATATATATACAGACATGCAGGAAGTAAATAAACATCCTTAATTTTCAAAATTCCTGATCTTAATATGCTTTCAGCGGTATAGAATTTACAATGTACTCATTCTTTTTCATTGCAAGTGCCATTATATTAAACATTTGCGAAGAGTAACCATGCCACACAAAAAAAAAATATTCAGCAGAATTGTCAGATTTTCAAAGCGGTCGTATTGTTGAGCAATGTGAGGCTGGTCTTAGCCAGCGGAAAATTGTTGAAAATCTTCAAATTCAACTTGCCGCCGCCGCCGTAGTATTAGTAGTAGTAGTAGTAGTAGTAGTAGTAGTAGTAGTAGTAGTAGTAGTAGCAGCAGCAGCAGCAGCAGCAGTAGTAGTGGCAGCAGCAGCAGCAGTAGTAGTAGTAGTAGTAGTAGCAGCAGCAGAAGCAGCAGTAGTAGTAGTAGCAGCAGCAGCAGCAGTAGTAGTAGTGATTATAGACAGAACAGTTTACCATAGCAGCCCAGGATCAATGCCTACCAACAAGAAGCTACCAAGCCAACATCGTAGAAAAAAGGGCGTAGCTTAACATGTGTATGTAAACAACAGGAAGAAACCATCGATCACGTTGTCTTCATGTGCAGCTTTCTTGCAACTACAGAGCAGCTCAACAGGCTTAAAAGACCAACATATTTATTAGGCAATTTGCAAAGACCTTGACCTGCCCTATATTAAAAACCAGTGGGAACACAAACCACATCCAGTGCTTGAAAATGATCACATCTCACTGCTTTGGAACTTTACTGTTCAAACTGACAGAAAGACAGATGCAAATTGGCCAGGCATTATATTGAATGATATCAGAAAAAAATCATTTGTTCTCGTCGATACGACTACCCCAATCAATATAAATGTATCTGTCAAGACCTATCAAAACTAAGTAAATATAAAGACCTTGAAACAGAAATTGGCAAAATGTGGAACCTCAAAACTAAAACAATACCTGTTGCCATAGGTCCCCGAGGAATGATAGCAAATGGGGCTGATTGCTACCTATCTCAGATAGGAGAAAATCCAAAAAATGGAAGAAATTTAACAAATAATGCTCATGCGGACTGCTCATATCCTACGAAAAATAATGTCTATGTAATTCCAAAAATATTTTAATCCATAAACATTAACATTAATATTAAGTATTTTTAAATGTACGCAATAGCAAACATCTTTTACTGTCATCTTAAAATCACACAATCATCTTAATATCAAATTTCTTTCAAAACAAACTTTGACATGCATTCAATCGACCAATACTTTCTGCAAAATCAAAATTATGTTACCCTAGCCATAACACCAGCTTGAACTTCTAACTTGTCTCATGGTGTCTCTGGGTGAGACTTCGTCAACTTGCACAAATACAAAGCAAAAGCCAATCATATGATAATAATAATAATAATAATAATATTAATAATAATAATAATAATAATAATAATAATAATAATAATAATAATAATAATAATAATAATAGCAATTATAATAATAATAATAACGCCCTGGGAATGACAGCGAAATGGGCTGGTTACTACCTAGCTCAGATACCAGGAAACCCCAAAATGGCTGAAGTTCAAAAGATAGTGCGCATGGGAACTGCCCATATCCTACGTAAAATATTGTTTATGTGATCTCAAATTTAAAAAAAAACACATAATTTTTTATGGTTTCTTAAACATTCTCTAGAACAACACTATGTACAAATCCAAATATATGGCACCATAGGCATAACACCTACATGAACTTCTAACTTGTTGTCTTTTGAATTCTCTGGGTGAGACTTGGACCCATCTTGTACAAATACAAAGCAAAAGACAAACATAAAATAATAATGATAATAATAATAATAATAACAATAATAATAGGAAATTAAGCAGTTGTGGTCGATGTAAAAGGTAGCAGCAATACCAATAATTGTCGGAGCCCTGGGAAAAGTGAGTAAAAATCTCGAGAAGTACGTGGAACAAATAGGGGCTGCAATAAGGGTGGAGCACATGCAGAAAACAGCACTGCTTGGAACCGCTCGAATACTCCGGATGGTGCTTCAAAAATAAGAGGTGTTACTTTAGTTCACTAGTAGTGAACAGCTGACACTATAGTACATCTCCATCGTTAGAAGCTTTTCAAAAGCTATAATAATAATAATAATAATAATAATAATAATGATCTGAAGACGAAAACAATACCTATTGTCATAGGTACCCTGGGAATGACAGGGAAAAGGGCTGATTACTATCTAGCTCAGATATCAGGAAACCCCAAAAGGGCTGAAGTTCAAAAGATAGTGCTCATGGGAACTGCCCATATCTTACGTAAAATACTGTCTGTGTGATCTAAAATTTTAAAACATTCTCTCGAACAACACTGTACAAATTCAAATATATGGTACCCTAAGCATAACACCTACATGAACTTCTAACTTGTTGTCTCTTGAGGTCTCTGAGTGAGACTTGGATCCAACTTGTACAAATGCAAGGCAAAAGTCAAACATAAAATAATAATAATAATAATAAAAGATTAAGAAATACCAGCCACTGAGGTGAGATAAGAAAGTTATGGGGTATGAAGAAAGTAATGGTGATACCGGTGGTAATTGGGGCATTAGAAGCAGTTTCCAAGGGCTTTGAAAAATATATTAAGAATATTGGAGCTGCTGTTAGGCTCGAGGTGATCCAGAAGACAGTATTGTTGGGTACAGCTCGCATTCGAAGGAGCGTATTGTCTCTTTGAGTCGCAGGAGAAGGTACTATTTGAAACCTTTGGTGAATTGTTGTTGCTTGCTTTCAAGTAAAGAATAACCGGTAATTAGGAAGTATCCGTGAGTCTTCCATAATAATAATAATAATAATAATAATAATAATAATAATAATAATAATAATAATAATAATAATGATAATAATAATAATAATATCGGTGGTGATGTTCGATTGCAGAATCGGTTGAATATTTAACCTTTCGTATGTAATTACGTTATTTTAGGCTATGACCTCTTACGACCCTCATGACCCCTATTAAGCCTATGACTCATTTTCAACTTTCAACTTTTTCTCTATTTGCTTTTTACTTTAAAATCAGGCCTCTCTCTATTAAATCTCTCGCTAAATACATCACTCTAAATTAATTTTACTTCTTCCTAAGTATGTCAAGTAGTATGTTTCAAACTGAACTCATTGTAATCCGTCGTTAATTTATTCCATCTTTCCCTAAATTAATTATATCAGTCCTTCCCCAGCATATTATTCATATCCCAGCATCCCAGATACTCCTGTCTTCTTGCCTCTGCCAGAAATTTCTATAACGTCTTGTTTTATTTACAACAGCTATGATTTTTATTACTATGCTAGATCGAAAACTATAGAAGTACATAGCATCGTTTACTGGTATTAGTCTTGAAGAATATGACAATGGCGACAACGATGACAAGGACGATGATGATAAGAAAGACTATGAAAGACGATGTGGACGATACGGGTAAGAACGATATAAATCTATACGCACTTTCATTTCATGAGCTGAGTGACGGGGAGTTAGGATAACATGAATAAATAACAGAAACTTTATTTAGACGAGAAAACTTCATATAAACTATTCACAAATCTACATATGCTGATACACTACTTTATATTATTCAAACAGTTTGTTTACCCTTCATTTATCTTCTTGTAAATCGCTTCGCACCAGAGAATAATAAAAAAAAAACATTGCTAAAACATTAACGTTTGCTGAAATATGTGTGTTATATGTATAATTTATTACAAAATATAGCCATATACATCACGGTTAGTCATGAATATTTGTTTGATTTCAAGATCAGCTATATGATTTCTCCACTCGACATGCCGGAGCTTCGTCTTCGTCGACATAAATACTTTTTCAATAGATTTATAACTTCAATTTTCAATTCAGTTTCTTTTTTACTATCCTCTTTGATTATTTCTGTTTATTAATCGGCTGAAACATGGCTAGGGAACAGACAGGCGATATCAAGGTGTGATCGTAACAATAGTATGGTGCAGCGAGCATACATTGGTATTTAATTTGGAGTTCGTTTACGGCATATTCTGTGGCATCAACTCTTGGTATTTGCAAGTAAGGTCTTTAGAAAATATAGAGGAATACTCTTAGAAATAGGCTGAGATGAATCGCTAGTAAATAACGAGTGGGCATGTTTAGAGATAGAAAGAAAGGGATGCACAGTGAAAGAGAGAAAGAGAGAGAGCTAAATATGGAGGCTTTGATTGTTTTACAGAGTCATGTGACCTGGTGATAGTGGTTAAAGTGTTGGCCTCCCTTTCATAAGATTTGATTCATGAACTTGCTGGTGCTTTGTGTCTTTGAGGAAGTTACTTCCTTTTACGTTGCTCCAATCTAGCCGAGTATTCACGCTGCCCTTCCCCCTCCAACTGTCACAACATCGATTTTATTCTTTAGAACTGAAAGTATTTTGAATCGTTGAGCAAGGCACTTCAGTTCATGGTGCTCCAGTGGTCTTCTCTTTCCAGCTGTTACATCCCCAATTTTCTGCTGGCTCAAGTGTAGAAGGGCCAGGAGTCTGTCTATGCCTTCTTGAGACTGTATCAATACCTACAACCAATTAGTGAAAGCATGGCATTGCTTAACAGATCATACACGACAGCTACGCATGTCCTGCTCGCTGAATGGAAATGAAAAATAATCAGCTAAATATTCAAAGTGTGTATATTTGTAAGATGTAAGAGAGAGAGAGAGAGAGAGAGAGAGAGATAGAGAGAGAGAGAGAGAGAGAGAGAGAGAGAGAGAGAGAGAGAAGGAGAGAGGGGGAGAGAGAAAGAGAGATGGTGAGGATATATATATATATATATATATATTCCTTTCCCTCTCTCTCTTTCTTATACACACACATACACGCACACACACATATGCATGCACACACACACACACACACACACACACACACACACACACACATATATATATATATATATATATATATATATATATGCAATATGTACTATCTCCTAATCATAATTATCATTATTACTTTAGCATGGTTGTTTTCTATGTAGAGTTATATTAAAAAAATTCAGGTATTAAATTCCGTTCTTGGATTTGGTTTGCAAGATTCTTTATGTGGGTTCGTGTGTTGAAGCATATTTTGTTGTGCCTAGCGAGAATCATTCTCTTTTAGTACCTTATTATTTAACACGGTCACCGGTTCAGTTTCCACTCATTTAATTATTTATTTTTTTATAAAATTTTCTTTGTGATTTGTAACCTTTTCAATACTCGTTGACTCTGTCCATTGTCGGATAACGGACTGCTCCGATAACGGGCAGAGTCAACTACTATTGAAAATGTTGCAAGGTGCAATAAAAAGTTTAAGAAAAATAAGTAAGTAAATGAGTCGAAATTGAACCGGTGAGTGTGTTAAATAATAAGGCACTGAAAGAGAATGATTCTGCCCAGACACACCAAAATATTGAATTGAAAGATGGATAAACTGAATTGTGAATTTTAAAAATAAATTTATAATGCTACAAGGCAAATGCTGGTCTGGTAGTTACTTCGAAATTTCCTCTCAGAAGTCTTCGTAAAACAGTGTGATGAAATTTCGAAGTAATTTTCTTGTCAATGAAACACGAATATAATATTCTACTATCCTTCAATTTAATGTTTGGCGTCTTTTAAATATGAGTATACATACAAACAAACATTAATATAATACTTAGCTATTCTACAGACCGAGAAAATAACTCGTACATTCTCATCAATTTTACTAACTTAATAAATTCATCATCCCACCAAACATTAATATCTAACGTTTTTCGACTGAAACCTACCCCTACACAATAACCCTTAACTCGTCACACTTATTGTCTACTTTATTTAGTTTACGTACAAACAATAAATTGAAAACAATGTCTTACTTAACACATTTCAACGAAATACTAATTAATTTATCATTATTTTCTAAAAATATCTATTTTTATATTAAATTTCAGCTCTCTTCTAGATTTAATAATACATTTTAAATATATTGTTAATTATCTAAACTTGACTTAACTCAATCATGTTCTCATACATATCGCCCGTATCCATACACACACAAATGAAACCTGGCTTTTACCCTCCTGTTTTTCTTATGCTCTTTCTTTCACTATTTATCAAGTTGCCAAGTCCAAAATTAGAAATACGTATTAGCTACGCATCTTTAACCTCAAACATTTACTGCATTCCCATTTTCAGTTTCATTATATTTTTTAACATTATATACCTATTCTCTCATGACAGATTGAAAACACTAACTACATCTAAAATTTTATATCAGTCGTGACCTCACCTTGATTGATGCTTTCAGTTCGTTTCGGCTGTGTCCGGCCCAGGCACCTTCGGGTGTGTTGGTATTCATCGTAGTGCTTTACCTGGAATATTTTAAATGTGTGATATTCTGTTTTTACTGTAACGACTTATTCAGAAAAAAATCTAATTGCGTAGAATTAGGTTTTATTTTATATATTTTTATCTTCCCACCTGTTTTTTTTAATCCTTTATTTCAATCATCCGTCGAATCACGGCATTTAACTTTTCGAAGTTTTCCTTTTTTTCGTTTGTTTAATTAGCTGGGAAATCCTTACTGCACCAAACAAATTGCTTAGCGGCATCTCTTCCGCTGAGAAATGGGTTCTCCATAAAACTGACAGGCGCCGAAAACAGTGGGTAGGGAAAGGAGAAACATCTGCACCCTAAGCTAAAAAGGTTTTCACCCACGTAAGATGTTATTATGTGTTTGGCGGGATATAAAAGGTTTAGTCCACTTTGAACTTTTACACCCAAACCAAACGATAACATAGCAGGTCTATTGCCAGCAGCCTGAACGGCTTAAGTCAGTGCCAGAAGAAAAACAACCAGCTTTGGTTTCAAGATGAAAGGTAACACTCGGCCACATACAGCGAGGATATACATTCCAGAAGCTGGAGAAGTTTGATGGGATTCCGATGCCCCACCCACCATATTTGCCGGACATTGCCCCATCTGATTATCATTTATCCTGCAGTCTTCAAAATAATTTGGACGGAAAAATATGAATTCTGTTCACGAGGTGAGAATAGTACTGGAGGAGTATTTTTCGTCACGGACATGTGAATTTTGGAATAAGGGCCTTGCAAGTCTTCCAGATAGATGGAAGAGTATTGTAGAAAATAAAGGAGAGTATATTTTTGATTGAAAAAGAACTTTGATTATCTTAATTTTGAAAATAAAAGTATTAAAAAACAAACCGCATTGTGGGATGACCCAATATACAGTAAAAATTGTTGTATGTTCCATTTTGTAGGAGACGATGTATTTTTCCCTGTCGAAATTTTGCATAGAGACATGCATTTGGAAATAGATAATCTCTAGTTAATGGACATTTTTCATACTTCTTATAATCTTGGAGATGCGGGGTGATTGCAGCCAGCTTTAAATATAAAGTGGTTTTCCCAATCTATTCTTGTATAACATTTACACAGAGTTATTAAATTAATAAATCAAATATTAATTTTTAGTGACCTATGCATTCCTGTTCTTTATGTTGATAGCGTGTTATTAGTTAATAGAAATACATTGTTGAACGAAAATACAAACAATGAAGAATGAATGCTTCGGTTTGAATATATACATTTGAAAACATTCTAGTGACACAAATAATGTTAGGATAGACCAGTTACTTATGGACTGGACATATTTTGTGCGTCTTTAATGGATGTGATTGAAGGAAGGAGGTTGTGACCGTATAAGACACATTTATGAGATAAAAGTTTAATTTGTTGTATTGATAAATTTCATACATCTTTAGTTGCCAGACCGCTAGATTAGGAAGCTTGAAAATCGTTTGTAAGATGCACCACCAAGCATAATACCTTTTACGAAATAAATTCTATACTCCAACAACCGGCACAAAAGCTTTCTCTTATTTTCAATTGAATGCCAGAGCCAGTCTGACTAAACGAGATATTAGAATTCTGATAGTTGTTAACTATTTTGAGTTATGAAAGTCCCGGATTAATGTATGGCTGCTATTTGTCCATTCTCGACTGGACAACAAAATATAGAGGCAGGTCAAAATCTTTGGAATTCAGCGCAAAGATCTCAGAGAAAAGGGAACGGTCTTTCTTAATAAAATTATACAAAACAAAAGCTTGTTTTTATGAGCGGGCGATTGAAATACCTCTGCTGAATATCGCGTGAATTCAGAACATCTGTGAAGGCCGTTTACCGAGATAAAAACTAATGGATACAGATAAAAGATGTAAACATTAAAGATGTTTGACTTGGAGACCTAAAGCAAGTAGCATATATATATATATATATATATATATATATATATATATATATATATATATATATATATGATGGACTCTCTCGTCGAAAACGACGTATGAGCGTTCCGCTTTTTACCTAATGACCTGCACAAATGACTTGTTTTATAGGGATCAAATTTTCGAGATGCTCATTAGCTTACTCCATCTATCGAAGATAAAAGAGAAAATTTGTGAATGTCTGAAAAGTGTCGAACAACAAAAAGATGGACGGATTATTTGGAAGTAGCATGAAATGTACGTGGATCGGATTATTTTCAGCATGTGAATGATCATTGAAATGAACTTATCGTTCATATACCGTGAAAAATTACAAACCTGTTGATATATTCAAATTTCCATTTGTTATTTTTTCGATTTGTTTGGACTGCGGCCCCGCCGAGGCACTGCTTTGAAGGATTTTCGTCGAACAAATTATCTTTGTACTTATTTGTACTAATACTGGTTGTCAAGACGTGGCATTGTAGGTGAGGGCAAATACACACACAAAGAGAAATCTTTAATCTCTTCGGAGTTAATAATAGACATTAAAATGCTTTTGTTGGTGTGACTGCAACTCGAAAATCCAAACATCTCATGAAGTGTGGAGCTACACGTCAGTAACATACACCTTGACCCGTTCTGGCCCGGGGTGGTAAGATATAACAAGGTTTTATCAATCGAGCCAGAATATTTGTTATTTCACCAATTCCAGGGCGCAGTGGATAAGGCGTACAAATATATGAGGACGGCTGGCTGATGGACATAAATATACAGAACCATCAGAATATGGACACTTACTTATCTCACGTGAGTGAATCACCTTACTTAGGATGTAAACAGGGCGTATGGTTTGGGTGAACTTAAGGGAGACGAAGAGGGTAATTTGCAGAGTCTACAATGGTTCTCAACCTGAGTGCATATGACCTATAGGGAGCACGTCAGCTTTTGTTGTCAAAATTTACGTGCAATACATTCGTTATACTTCAACAATATACAACATATATTAACAATTTTTTATGCAATGCCTAATAATATATATTTATAAACATACAATAGGATTTTTTATATACGTCGAACAGCTACGGAGGTCTAATAGAGTAAAATAGGACGGTATTTAAAAAAATGTAGTTGAGAACAACATCTTTAGAGAAAACTGCAGAAAGCATGAGAACGTAGTACTGTGGCTTTGCCAAAACAAATCAGGAACGTTCATACATGACAGTCGAAGGTCGCCGAGAGCTGTAGACCTGTTACATGGAGAGAGAGAGAGAGAGAGAGAGAGAGAGAGAGAGAGAGAGAGAGAGAGAGAGAGAGAGAGAGAGAGAGAGAGACAGAGAGAGAGAGAGAGAGAGAGAGAATGATGGAGAGGAGGAGAGAAACAGAGAGAGAAGGAGGGAGAAGGGAAGAGAGTTGGAGAAAGAGAAAGATAGAAAAAGAAAGGCAGAGATTGATAGAGAGATTATGAATCAAGGTGTATGGTCATTATTTTGACTATACCCTGCTCGAAGCATTTTTTTGTCTTGAGCCGATGTTACAATTCAATAATCATGGCAAATGCAAAGTTAACGTAATTACATAACACATAAACGAAAGAAAATGATTATCCAGAAGGAATAGAAACTTGTTCTACAGTTAAGAATCTATGGCAAAATGGTGGCTGTCGACAGGTGAAGATTACTATGCAGTACAAACACGCACTCACACACGCATACGCACATACACATGCATACACTCATACATACACGTGTGTGTGTGTACATATTCAAAAGTATACTGCGATGTGTATTTATTAATATATACATACACACACACGCACACACACACAAACATACACACACACACACACATGTATATATATATATATATATACACACACATATGCATATATATGTATACACTCACGCACACAGACACCCGCATATACATTCATACGTATATGCATACATACATACTTACAGACACACAAGACATCTCTCTCTTTTTCATTCTCTCTCTCTCTCTCTCTCTCTCTCTCTTTATATATATATATATATATATATATATATATATATATATATATATATATGTGTGTGTGTGTGTGTGTGTGTGTGCAATATATACAATGTATATATGAACAATATCTTAATCGCTGTTGCTGACAAAATGATTGACGAATTTTAGCAAGAGATAAGACATTTGGAAGAAGCTTAAGAATTGCAGACAATATAAACGACTAAACGACTGGTTACGTTGTTGAAGACATCGTCTGTTGATCTGTTAACACGATAATTACTGTTGACAGTTCCATATTGCCAGTTGAACACAGTCGACAGATAAAACTGAAATACACCTGGAATACATAAACATTCATATATCAATAATATTTATAGAAATAACAAGTTTTCGGTTGTGTAGACTTAAAAAATATGCATCCGTTTAAAAGATGTAAACAATAACAGAGTTATTTATAGCAAACTACTGTCTTCTATAGCTTTTACTCTGAAGCATAAAAGTTAATCTGAAGTTAATTGTCACATGACCTAGAAGTTCGCAGTATCAATCCTTGTAATCTCTTATGGATTAGGTGAATTTTAAGAATGTTGGGTCGGACCTAATGTCTTGTAGTATTCAAAACGGCTTTTTGCCTTCTAATTACTAAGCCACGCCACGGTTTACGTCGATATTTAAATCAAGCCATCACTAGATTTAACATCACCACCTACTATTTTGGGTGTCCATTGCAGAGTTGATTTGTTGTTCCATATTAGTGTTGAGAGACAAAAGCTATCGTGAAAAGCAATCTTTTCTTTTTTGGACACTGTTTCTACGGTCAAATTATCTTATGATTCTATTTTTCTCTGTTATGCCGATATTTCATTACTGTTTGTATCAGGTTGCATAAAAACATAGTGACAATCAGTGATTAGCTCTCTCTCTTGTTTCCTCGATTTGACTTTTCAACATTTAACTAACATGGCGGCGAGCACACAGGGCAAAATTCTTACCGGTATTTCGTCTGCCGTTACGTTTTGAGATCAAATTCCACCGAGGTCGACTTTGCATTTCATCCTTTTTGGGTCGATTAAATAAGTACCAGTTACGCACTGGGGTCGATTTAATCGACTTAATACCTTTGTCTGTCCGTGTTTGTCCCCTCTGTGTTTAGCCCCCTGTGGGCAATAAAGTAATAAACATTTAACTAACATTTCAATTCAGAGATATTCAAAATCAAAAAAGCTCGACAGATGGGTTCTAAACGATTTGAATGAAAATCAGAAAATGCGCAGATTTGAAATTTCCTCGTCGCTTCTTCTTCGTGACCAGACCGATCCATTTCTTGACTGTATTGTAACTTGCGCTGAAAAGTGGAATGTGTACAATAATAAAAAGACGTTCTTCGTTGTGGTTGGTCCAAAATAAAGCACCTTAATAAATAAACCTTCCTTAAACCCGAGCTCTTCAAAAAGGTTATAGTGACTGTTTGGTGTTGTACTGCTGGACGCATCCATCATAGCTTCTTAAAACACGGAAAAACCAATGCCAGTGGGATTGATATATTTCAAGCATTCCTCAAGATGCTGCCTTTCATCGGAGCGAGGAAAAGTTGATACTGTTCATGGGATTGGTGAGAAGGAAATAAGAAGCTGAAGAATAATCTCGAGGAATATTCGTTGTTGCTTAAAGTGCTGTAAGTATAGGGGGAAATTTGTGATTGAAATGTAATGTAGGCGGCAGTGAAGAGGGTGGGGTGGTTGAACGTAATAATAGCTGAAGCTAATGTGAAGCGCCATCAAGTGGAATAAATACATTTCCAGCAGGGATTTAAGAAGGGAAGTAAGTTTTGAGAAGGAAAACTTTAAAATAAAGCAACACAAACATACAAAACAAAAAGAAACAAAAAACGAAATGAAAACATTAAAAGATCATAGATACAAGCGGAAGTTTGAAATGTAATTACAACTGACCATACAGGGATGCAGGAAGTAACTTACAACCACACAAACAGACAGACATTAATACGAAAGGGATAAGATTCGTACAAAGAGACAAAAACAATTGCGCAATTATTTATAAACAAACATTTGGTACAGAATTGAGTTCGCATACACATATATGTACCAATATACATAACTTGAGGATATATACATATGTATGTATATATGAAAGTTTGTGTACGTTATCCATGTCTGTCTGTCTGTCTATCTATCTATCTATCTATCTATCTATCTATCTATCTTCTCTTTCTCTCGCTCTTTTTCTTTCGCTCTGTGTCTGTATACACACACACATCTATATGTATATATATATATATATGTATATATATATATATATATATATATATATATATATATATATATATATATATATATATATATATATTTATATATATATATATATATATATATATATATATATATATATATATATATATATATACAGACACACACAAGCACGCACGCACACACACACACACACGCACACACATATATATACATGCGCATATATGTATATATATATGCACACAGGCATAACACACACACGCACACATACACACACATATATATATATATATATACACACATATATTTATATATACACACACGCATAATGATAAACGAACAAACTATTAACCTTTAATTGTGAAATGAAGTGAATACATACAGAGTTAGTCGTCCTACAACGCTTATAATTTTATGTCATAACCCCTGTAGTCTAAGCTATTTATTTCTTTACAGTTGGATATTTCCCTGTAATGTATCGTACTCAGGGGAATAATTATCACACGCTTACATGTTTACAAATTACTACTAAAACCAGTCTAGCAAAAATATCCAAATTTCAAAAACATTTCTTATACATTCATATATATATATATATATATATATATATATATATATATATATATATATATATATGTGTGTGTGTGTGTGTGTGTGTGTGTGTGTGTGTGTGTGTATATATGTATATTCGTATATATATGCATATATATATATATATGTGTATATATACATATGTGTATACATATATATATATATGTATATATACATATAGATTTATATATATACATGTATATATATATATATATATATATATATATATATATATATATATATAATAAGTATATATATATGTGTGTGTGTGTGCGTATATAAATACGTATGTATATATTTGGAATCAGATTCAGTCACCCCAAAACTCTGCAACGTATTCGATCAGTGTAACAAACTTTTCAGTTATAACCAGTTTATGCATTAGTCAATTATCTTATTACTTTTAATTGTTTGTAATTTATAATTTACAATTCAATTATTTTCTTAAATTGATATATTGTCTATCTTATATATATATATATATATATATATATATATATATATATATATATATATATATATATATATATATATATATATGTATATATATATTATTTAGATAAACTTAGATATTTTTCGACAAAAGATTGGTCTAACTTAATAGCACCACCTGATAGCATTATCTAAATCATTTTAAAGTAATATTTTCTGTTATGATGGTGCATTTATGTAGGGAGTTCTTGTTGAGTGAGTTGTATCCAGGTATGGGTGTCTTGTCTGGTATTCCTTGAAGAAATTTGTCCAGACTCCGTTTAATGGTAATGGGTTCCTTTTTCTCTTTGATCAGCTTTGGGACAATGTTAAACAGGCCAGGGTCCGTTCAGGGAAAGAAATTGTATCGCAGTGTACCTATATGTTGTGATCCTGAATTGGGCAGGGAACGTATGTCCCGTAATCCCAGCCTTGGATGAACCTTGAAGCTAATGTTCAGGTCGTTTGGGCAATGATGGCGATATATTCTCCACATCGTGCAAATGATGTTCCGCTCGCGGCAGCGCTGGAGAGTGTAGAGTTTCAAGGCTTTAAGGCGGTCTCAGTAATCGAGATCAGTCGTGTCTTCAATCCAGTCTAGAAGTTTTCTACGAATTCCAACATTTGCCAATTTTGTGAGTAAGATATTACGGTAAACGTTGTCGAACGCTTTTCTGTAGTCAAACTATATGACATCTGATTTCGAACCTGTTCCCAAGTATACCCTCAATGTAGTGTAAGAACTGTGTTAGAAAGTCCCTGCCACAGCGAAAGCCATACTGATTTGAATTTAGGGGTTTGTGGATCTCTAGGAAGTCAACAATACTTGATCTTACCACTCTTTCAAACATTTTAATGATATGGGAGGTGAGTGAGATTGGGCGATATTTGACTGCGAGGGATCTGATTCCCTGTTTGAAAACTGGGTTGACAGACTGGGATAGGAGCTGTTTCGGTATATAACCTGAGTCTAAAGAATTTCTCCAGAGGTTGGTCAGTACGGTGCCATGCGACTTAAGTTTCGCAGGCCTCTAACAAAAGCCATTTTTTTAATGCTTGAAAGAGAAGGGTTTCTATCCGATACCTGCGAAAGTTTAAGTCGCATGAAACCGTATCAAACTGTTTTAAATAATACGTATAACTTCTCTTAAATGTGTTGTAGGGTTTTTTTACGCTTGTCTATGCACGCGTATATATATATATATATATATATATATATATATATATATATATATATATATATATCGGGGAAGCTGTGGCTGTGAGGCAAGAAGCTTGATTTCCAGCCACATGACTCCGGCTTCATTCCCACTGCATGGCACCTTGGGCAAGTGTCTTCTACTATAGCCTCTTGCCAACGAAACCCTTGTGAGTGGATTTGGTAGATAGAAACTGAAAAAAGCCCGTCGTATATGTACGTGTATATATATATATATATATATATATATATATATATATATATATATATATATATATATATATATATATATATATATATATATATATATATATATATATATATATATATATATATATATATATATATATATATGTTTGTGTGTATTTGTGTCTGTGTTTGTCCTCCCCCATAACCGCTTGACAACCAGTGTTGGTGTGTTTACGTCCCCGTAACATAGCGGTTCGACATAAAAATAAGTACCAGGCTTAAAACAAGAAAAACAATCAATGGGGTCGATTCATTCGACTGAAAAAATTCAAGGCGGTGCCCCAGCTTGGCCATATTCTAATGCCTGAAACAAGTAAAAGATAAAAGATAAAATATGTATATACATATGTGTGTGTGTGTGTGTGTATTTATGTATGGAAGTCTGTGTGTATATATCAGTTGAAAATGTACTTCGAGTATGTACCTACTGTGATAGGTACAAGTGTTTTATAACTATCTGGATTTAATTCAATCTGTAGCTTCGATTTTGTTAGAAAATATAAATCTCATTGATACATTCTGGAATATCTGCTTTTTATTCCAATAGCGGCATTCAATATTTATACATATAAGTACACTTTTTATTAGTCCGCCAATATATATATTTCCCAATGCTGAAACAAAATTATTTTATCCTTTTGTCGCCTATATTTTGAATTTTTAGTAATATAATTTGTACAACAATATATTTGCTACAGCAGAGAAAATTTTTGTTAGCGCATAGTGATAGTACTTGAATAAAGCAATACCTGTTTTGTGGAAATTGTAACATTCGAGACACTAGGTCTTTTCTTCAGGGTCAGAATGTATTTTAGCCCTCGTCAGCTGCTGTCACTCATGCAAAACTCAAATGTGGCCATCTGGGGCGTTACTGCTACTTCGTGCACTGAGCTCCTAGATCGCATTCAGAAAAGGGACAATTGGTTGATGCTGGATCAATTGCGATTACTTCCCCTTTCACTGTCATTTCTTTCGATTCTATAATGTCTTCTGTTTCTTAGAGGTTCTGGTTCACCTACTTCTCGGCTCCCAACCTGATCTTATATTCGCCTCTCAGTAACATATTCTCTTCAGTAACGCTTATAACTAACACTTCAATCTCGTCTCACTGGAATTCCCTCGCCAGAGCCTTTTCTGCAAGAATTAACCTGTAACAGTTCAAGCGAAACATTTACGGTATCTGATTCACTCATCAGAGATCTTGCAAGGATTACATTCTCAGCTTATTCATCAAATAAATAGATAAGTGGAAAATTATTAAATAGCAACCTTCACATTGTTCCCATCTCATCGTGCTTTGGCGTTTCACGTTCTTTTGACTTCAAGTTAGTTTTCCTTCCTCTTCGTACATTAAGATTTAGAATTGATCTTTAAATGTATAAGTTTCCGTCTATAATTTTCAAATTATTGTTATTAGTATTAGTAGCTAGCTTAAGACTGCGAGTTATTAAAATCGTTAGCACGTCGGACAAAAGGTTTAGTGTCGTTTCGTCCGTGTTTATGCCGTGACTTCAAATTCTGCCGCAATCGACTTTGCTTTTCATCCTTCGGCGTCAATAAAATAAGTACCAGCTGAGTATTAGAATCGATGTAATCGACTTAACCCTCCTATAAAATTGCCGGCCTTGTGCTGAAATTGAAAATATTTATCATTTGCTGGTTTAACGTGTCGAGCAGGAACAATCGTTGACGCGTCGGACAAAATGCATTGTGACATATCTCCGACACAGTACGTTCTGGTTTCAAATCTCATCGAAGTCTGTTTTGCCTTTCATTCTTGCAAGGTCGATAAAATACTGACCTACACAAGTACTGGTCTTTATGGTATTGACTACACTCCTCTATCGCACCTTGGAAATTACGATAAATAGGAGCAGACGAGTCCATAACCAACATCGAGTATTTTGCACAGGTAAGGTAAAAATACAGAACAGATCTCTAGCATGAACTCTCACGAATATTATTTCGTTTTTTCAATTCAGTAGAAAAACCTGCAGTTATTAACATAGGTGACGGGTCTGCTCGATTCGCATTAAGCAACGGTCGCCACATGAGTAGCAAGTATGAGTTGGGGCCGCAAACTATGCTTCCGTAAATTACTTTATATGCTTGCCCTGTGGAGTCGTACACTGCAGAGGCAACGGTCAGCCATTTTATGATTCACTCAGGAGCCATTCGAAATGTGACACGAGGAGTTGGTGGTTATAAAATGCTGCTCTTACGCTAGGCTGGAACGTCAATTTTTATCGACTCTGATAGCCATCATCATCATCATCATCACCATCTGCGGCAGCAGCAGAAACAACATCGTTGTCGCCACCGTCATCCTTGTCGACGTGACCACCACAGCCCCCACCAAAATACATATCAAGTAACACGGGATAATCTGTACGTAATTCACTGCAATTATAAATACCTAGTAATTTTTACGAATATTTAACACGCATTTCTACAAGATATCAAAAGAAGAAAAAAACAAAACAAAACAAAAGAAAGGAAACTATTGGTATTCCGTATTTGATCCTCTAAAATCTGAACGAATTATTCAAATGGAAAACACAATTGTGTTTATAACCTACTTTTAATACGTAAGTTCTCTTGTCAACTATGAATATTTAATCTTCACCATTTTTATCTCTGTCTGGTGCATGCTTCTCAAAGTTTGTATTCTTCTACTTTTGATGTATACATGCATAAACACAATAATTGAGTACATAATGAAAAATCTAATCTACTCTCATCCTGTCTTGTTCATCTTGGCGGCAAATATAATCAGCTTTGTGCATTTTCCAAAAGACGGATTCACATTGTCTTTTTTATGCGAAGTATGTAAATAGAGGTGTTAATGGTTGCTTAAAAATCATCCACAAATGGTTTTGCCCTTTCTCATCCAGTTCTCTATAAAGTACATACGTATGTGAAGTTATACACAGACACACACACACTCACGTAAGTATATATGTTTGTATATATATATATATATATATATATATATATATATATATATAATATATGTATATATATCATATATTTGTATGTGTATATATATATATATATATATATATATATATATATATATATATATATATATATATATATATATATATATGTATATATATATATATATCATATATGTAGATATATATATCCTATATTTGTATGTGTGTATACATACATATATATATATATATATATATATATACACACATAGATATGGATATATATGTGTATATATATATATATATATATATATATATATATATATATATATATATATATATATTCCTTATAAAATTTCGCATATATATGTATATATATATTCATACACACACACACACGTACACACACATATATATTCTTTACAATATTCAATACTTGTGTTTGATGTTTGATTAAGTTTGGAATTTAAAATGCATAGTTTCTTGTTTTCTTATGAAATAACCTTAAAATAGTTTGGTAGATTCTGAAAGTGGATTGTGAGTAGAGAGCAGAGTCAACATTGTACGACGGGACGACGTTGTCTGACACTATTGCAGGTTTCTGCTTGCTCGAGATGAGAATATCTTTTGCGGACTAAAATATGCAACAATCTTGGAATAGTTTGTATCCTTTGGATTAAATTCTCTGTCCTAAAATTTAGGATATCTCTGGAGTGATGTCCTAAAATTGGCATGATTTTGCACCTAGTCTTATTTCTGATGCTTCTGCATTTATTGCTTGGTAAACCTTGGGATCCAGTTGATCAGGTTGTGATGAGGAATCTGACAATTAAATGAACAAGGATCTCTATTGGCCAGTCCGAAACATACGTCTTGGAGCAGTCCCTTCAATGCCACTGTGAAAGACAAGAACAAAAACGAGATGTAGTAGACACGAATGACAATAAGGTCTAAAATTGCACTGCCACACGAATACTGACTGACCAGTCGCACAAAGTCCATTGTCGTTCGTGAGAGACAGATACTAAACACATGTTCGAAACGAAAATTGTACAATGATCTAAAACCGAGCACGGGATTAAGAATAGAGGTAAGTATCTCCGCTAAAAGTTTCCACACATTTTCTCTCTGCCAAATTTCTTTTCACAGAAAATACTTGCATAAATGCCACGAAGAAGGATTGAACTCAAAATTGTCTAGGCGGTAAGCTAGCTTATTAACCCTTCGGCGACGCATTATAGAAAAGACAAAGGAAATCTGTGTGTAAGAAATAAAAATATTTAAAAGATATTAACAGATTTACATGTATTAGGTTGTTGCATATTTATTGCGTTTTTGTTTTTTTCAATAAACTTTATCCGATAAAAAAATGTAAACAAAACGCCAAGTAGAAATTAAAGTAGATGGCGAATACGCTCCGAAATAATCATTTGAAGACGTCTTTGTTAAATGATGTTATTGGTTTTGTTGAATAAAAAAAATATTGAAAAAAAATATTAGGTTGGTGCAATAATTATGCACCAAACTAATATATTTGTCATCTTCTCAGTGAGTTATGATCCCGCTAACTCCAGGCACAAAATGAAAGTTTATTAATGAATTTACTCAAATTGCTGACATATGAAGGCATTCGACAAGGCTACAAGTTGGCAGAACCATAACAGTGTCGAACCAACTTTTAATGGTATTTCATCTGACATTTTACGACTTGATATTGCTTTCCGTCATTTTTAGGTCCATAACATATGTACAAGCTGAGTATAGTAACAATTATGCTCTCCCCTAAAATTACTGTATATATATATATATATATATATATATATATATATATATATATGTATGTATATGATTGTGTGTCTGTCTTTGCCCCCATTCCACATCACTTGACCATATGCTTACAAAGACTAAGTCCTGGGGGCGATTTGTTCGACGAAAGGCGATGCTCCAGCATGGCCGCAGTCAAATGACTGAAACAAATTAAAGAATAAATGAACATATAAAAAAAAATCGGTACCTTTATTTGTTTATAATTTGCAGCGCCGATTCTCTCTCCGCACGGTATCCTTTTTCGGTTTCTGTATCTGTCACACCGTATATCTTTCTTTCTATCTCTTGCTTTACATTTACGTGGCCATTGCAGTGTTTTGATTCCCCATGTCTACATAACAAATACTTGTAACAATTAAGTTAAATTTCACCGTAGCTATGATACCAATTCCTACACTCGATTGGAAGCTAATCACATGAATCTCCCGAAGCTTACCGAGCTAGTAAGTAACATCGAAGCGATATATTGTATGATTATTAATCTTATAATCTTTTACTTGTTTCAGTCATTGGAGTGCAGTCATGCTGGAGCACCCGTCACGAAGGACTTTGTGAAAACCAGTCAACCTCAGTACCTATTATTATGATATTTGTAAAGCCTGGTACTTATGCTATCGGTTTCTTTTGCCAAACCGGTAGGTTACGGGGACGTAAACACCCCATAACCGGTTGTCAAGCGGAGGTGGGGGACAGACACAGAAGCAAAGAAACACACACACACACACACACACACACACACACACACACAAGACTGACTTCTTTCAATTTTCGCCTACCAAATGAACACAAGACTTTGGCTGGCCCGAGACTATTATAGGAGACATTGTCCAACGTTTCACGCATTGAGACAAAACTACGAACCATGTGGTATGGATCTCTCTCCCCTCTCTCTCACTTTCTATATCACTCTGCTAAATTTACTTTCAATGCATTGGTTGGCCGGGACTATATTAGAAAACACCTCCCCGGGATACCGTACAGTGAGATTGAACCTGGAAACACTGACTGCGTTGCGTGCTTCTCCGCCACAAGGCCACGCTTGCAATTATTAGTTCAAAATATATTTTGCAGTAATATGTTGGTGCATAAAACGACACACACACCCACACCCACATAGACACACATTCACAGACACACACACACACACACACACACACACACAGACACACACACACATACACACACACACACACACGCACACACACACACACACACATGTAATAAAAATATATGCCATGAATTTCGGCCAGATTGCTCAAATTGCTGAAAGTAGCAGCGAGATCTTTCTCAAATAACACACTGCCGTCTGAGATTAATGTAAAATGCGCTGGACAAAGAGAACGAGATATTCAAGGCTAGAACTGGAACGCGTTGAGTCATTGTTTTGCTTGGTCAAGACAGAGAAAAGAGTGAAAGCACAACAACAATGACAACAACATCAGCAATGAAACAGGAAAAGCAACAACAGAAACATAAACAACAACAACTACAACAACAACCACCACAACAACAATAACAAGAACAACAACAACAAGAACAACAACAACAAGGAACGCTTGTTATTTTCTTGTTGTAACTTTTAATAACTCGGCAATACAATTTACGCTAGCATTAAATATGGAATATGTGGCCCGCAAGGGAAACAACTTAAAGATGACGTTCTCTAAATTATTCAACGCACATATTTTCCAAGTTGCAGCACATTTCTCATACAGACGCTGCTCGTAAATATATTTCATTGGAAACCATTCGTTGCGACTTAGATGCCTTTTCTACCCACGTTTATATTATGTAAAAAAAAAAAAAATACTGCTTTCATCATCTGAAATAAATTATCTGCACTCAGCAACATATATAGCTTTCTGCTCATCAGAATAATAATGCATCAAATTGATTAGCAGTGTTTTTAGACATGGCTGAGTACTTCTTCCTAACTAGATGGTTCCGAGTTCGATCTTACTGCGCGGAGCAACGAAGTCGGACATTTTGTTTCTTAATCATAGCAGGCTCAGGATTCTTTTATTCTTTCATTCTTTTCATTGTTTCAGTCATTTGACTGTGGCCATGCTGGAGCACCGCCTTTAGTCGAGCAAATCGACCCCAGGACTTATTCTTTGTAAGCCTAGTACTTATTGTATCGGGCCCTTTTTGCCGAACCGCTAAGTTACGGGGATGTAAACACACCAGCATCGGTTGTCACGCGATGTGGGGGGGCTACAAACACAGACACACAAACTCACACACACACACACACACACACACACACACATACACACACACATATATATATATATGTACATATATACGACGGGCTTCTTTCAGTTTCCGTTTACCAAATCAACTCACACGGCTTTGGTCGGCCCGAGGCTACAGTAGAAGACACTTGCCCAAGGTGCCACGCAGTGGGACTGAACCCGGAACCATGTGGTTGGTAAGCAAGCTACTTACCACACAGCCACTGACAAATATTTTTGTAAGTGAAAACAGAAAGCCTCGAGAGATGAGCGGAAACATATCAAGCTTAACGTTATAGTTGTACACGTGACCATAATCATCATCAATAGCTATTCCTTCTTATCACCATCTTCGTCGTCGCCCTGGTGGTAGTCGTTGTCATCGTCATCATTATTGCTCTCATCGTCGTCGTCGTCCTTCTCCACTTTCATCAAACTAAGTATGTGTGTGTACTGGGGTCGATTCGCCCGACTAGAAACTCTTCAAAGCGGTGCCCCAGCAGAGCCGCAATTTAATGACTGACACACAAGTGAACGATAAGAGACAGAAGGTAAAGACATCTTAAAATTTAAGTGAACGTTTACTCAGCATCTTCTCGCAGAATACATATTTAATATACTTTTAGAACGACTGGAGGCTGTTGGTATCTGAAAGGGGAAAAGAACCGTAACTCATCAAGATAATCCATAAAATATGGATTGAACTGACGTGTTTCAGTTTAACTAGAAGAAAACAATTATTGCCAAAGTTATACTGAAACTAAAGCTTTAATATTTATACCACACTTGAAACAGATGTTAGAAAACAGAATACCGCATTATTACTTCTGCGTTCGTTAAGATGGAGGTATTGTTTTCAGTCGTGTTTATTACTTTGTTTATTTGTTTGTCTGTCCGTGTACAAGATATTTCAAGACCCGCTGGATGTTTCAGGAATGTTTGGCCTCATGACTGGCATGAACTGATTGGATTTTGGGATCGATCCCGTATCGGACAATGATTAAGGATTATTTTTTCCCGTTCTTTTTTTTACTTAAATTTTGAGAGCGTTCGGGTTCATTTTTAGTATTCTCGTTTGTGAGAGCAGTCGAGTTTATTTCAGGCATTCTCATTTAAAAAATCATGTCTGTCTAATGGTTGAGAGGACGTTGGTGTTGCCTTGGCGGAGGTTTGCCCTCTCTGAGTGTTCTTGTCTAGTATGTGATGACTTCTCGTACGAATTTTGGGCGCATAAAAGCACTCACGTTTATATCGATGGCGGGCGATGTAAACATGGATGCTCTTATGCACCAAACATTCATATGAATAGTCATCACAATAAATAACGCATCATTCTGTGTTCTAACCCAACTTACCTCTAATTGGGAGATAAATACTATTTTTTGGTATTAATACTTTCTTTATGTCACTATTGTTCTTCTGTTCTTTTTATTCTTTTATTCGTTTTAGTCATTTGACTGTGGCCATGCTGGAGCAACACCTTTAGTCGAACAAATCGACCCCAGAACTTTTTCTTTGTAAGCCTAGGTTTCAAAGAGAAAAGAAACTACACGTGGTATAAATATGGGAAAAGTAAAAAAAAAAAGAGAAAATGCACATTGGATATAAAAAATAAAGGCGTTTTTAATGAAAAGTAACAAACAATATATACAAATAGATGAACTGAGATGAATTAAGAGGTATAAAAGTCATTATTTTGAATTGTTAAATAGATTCAAAGTCATATCGGTATCTTCAAATGCTGTTCACTGGCTTTGAATTATCGCCGATTTCCAAACGGTGTCGGATCTACTTTTTGACGATACGGGTATGACTTTGAATCTCTTTAACAATTCGAAATAATGACTTTTATACTTCTTAATTCTACCCCAGTTCATCAATTTGTATATATTTATCGTTACTTCTCTAAAAAAAGCCTTTATTTTTTATACCCAATGTGCATTTTCTCTTTTGTCTTTTTATTTTTCGCATATATATATATATATATACGACGGGCTTCTTTCAGTTTCTGTCTACCACATCAACTTGCAAGGTTTTGGTCAGCTGGAACCTATACTAAAAGGCACTCGACCAAGCTGCCATACCGTGTGACTTAATTCAGAACCATGTGGTTGGGAAGCAGGCTTCTTACCACACAGCCACACCGGCGCCTGTCAAATATTTTTTACATGTAAAATATTTTCCTTTTTACCTGGAGACATGTTATTTGCTGAACATGAAGTAATTATACAAAGTTAAGGCATGACTGTCATAGATCATCATTTGATGGTGAAATTCAAAGATATCCCACGAATCTCTTCTTTCAGATTTACTGCATCATCATTATCAACATAATCATGAGCAAGAGCAATTCATCATTGTCATCATCATCGTCGTCTTTGTGATGGTGGTGGTGTGGTCGTCAGTTTCGTTGATATCATCGTTGCCATTGCCAACGTCGTGTAATCGTTGTCGTCTGTACCCAGGGCATGGTAGACTTCGTCGCTGTTGTCTTTGTTGCGGCCGTCTTCATAATCGTCATCGTCTCATCCCTTGTCATCACCATCCTCCTCCTCCTCCTCCTCCTCCTCCTCCTCCTCCTCCTCCTCCTCCTCCTCCTCCTCCTCCTCCTCCTCCTCCTCCTCCTCCTCCTCCTCCTCCTCATCATCATCATCATCATCATCATCATCATCATCATCATCAACAACACCACCACCATCATCATGATCATGATCATCAACATCATCGTCATCTTCGTCGTCGTCGTCGTCATCGTCGTGTCGTCGTCTTTGTCATCGTCACCATCATCAGTAAACCTCTACACTTTGTCCTCGTTCTCCACCTCCTCCCGCTCCCCTGCTCATCATCATTAATACTTTACGCTTTTCCTCCCTTCTCATGGACTCACTCACGATGTCCTACCCCTAATTCACTAAATCCACCCACTCCTTTGATAACATCTAACTATTGACTTCAACCGCACGAATACCAAAAGAAAAACTGTACCTTTTCATATAAAGCACGAGTAATATTCCTTTCTTGCAAATACCTCAGCTCTTTTACGCAGCCGTTAAAATTAGACCTTCAAATCATTAATCGCGTAAAAGTTCCACCCTGTTACAAAGAAAATTGAACCAGTTGTGTTGGTTTATTTCCTCACAGATTCAGTTTTGTTCGTAACATTTACCTTCTCGCATATTTCGGTAAATGTACACGACGTTTGCAGTAATCCCTCGACTATCGCGGGTGTTACGTTCCGAACGCCCTCGCGATAGGTGAAATTCTGTGAACAAGAAACAGTAATGTATATTTTTTTTCATTATTTCTATAATTTGTATTTATTTATTTTATCATAAATGCAAAACGATGCCACGGAGGAATCGACGTAAGCTTAAATAATAAACCGTGATAAGTGAACTGCGATAAGTAAACCGCGATATGGCGAGGAACTAGTGTACATCGAAAAAATGTGACATCAGATTTGGGTTCTAGTAATTAACATTCATCCTTGAAGTTATTTCCAACATGTTTTTTTTTTAAAGCGGATATTTTAAGATAGAATGCAATAATTGAATTACCTGTCGCATGTAGAATATTTTTTAACAGTTGTACTTTAAATAGCACAATCGATTGGCCAATAGAATTCGTTCGATTTAAGTTCCAGAGAAGATTCTTGATCATTCGATAAGGTCTTTGACGTCAGCGTGCACATGCACTATAAAGTATTACCCACAATTCAAAAGTAAGTCGTATTTCGTTTGTCATACTTTAAAACCGACACATAAGTACACGTATATGAACACACCTATGCACACACACACACACACACACACACACACACACACACACACACACATATATATATATATATATATACGTAATTTATGAATCGGCAGAAATTACAAAGTTACTCAAGGACTGTGAGTTTTGTGCGTTAGTACGTAACCCTACACCATCCCCATATACAAATACTGACAAATTAACATAAATTTTAAAAGGAGTAACGGCCTACCTTTAACGTTCCCCTCTGGAATCTTCATTCCATGTTCAAATCCTGCCTTCATCAATAATACATTTTAATTTCGATTTCGACAATTTGGTTACTGAACCAATTCTTATCTGAATCTACCTATCTATCTATCTATCTATCTATCTATCTATCTATCTATCTATCTATCTATCTATCTATCTATCTACCTGTGTGTTTATCTGTCTGTCCCTGTCTATCAGTATGTCTACCTCTTTCTTTGTCCATCATTCTTTCTGAGAAACGGTTAGGATGCACTTTGAAAAAAGCCGTGGAATATAACTCACAGATCCGTTTCTGAAGAAAAGGAAAAAAAGTTAAGCAAGAGATAATCAGTAACCTCATCTGGTAAAAGAAAAAGAAAATGGAGGTAAAATTCGTCTGCCTCTGGAACGGAACGCGAACTGCCGTACATTGCAACACGAAACGTACGTTATGAATAATGTAGAGAAAAATAGCTGCAGTGAGGTCTCTGTTCATAATATTGTGAAACAGATAGCAAATGGGAATATAGATAATCAATAGAATATATAACAAGCATTATAGTGATGAGTATATAAAATTGGCGTAGAGGTTTTTTATTACCTTTCTATATTTTACTTTCCGTTTCTCTTTTGGGGTTGCGTACATACTAAGATTAAAGTATATTTCTAAACCTCCCGCTTCTTTCATTGCTATGCCGAAAAGCAAGCTGAATACATTTGAATAACATGTTGGACAGTGAGTAGGTGTCTTTAGTAATGTATAGTCATAACAATTCACTCTAAACATTTTATCTACAAATGAGTCAAAAGGGAAAAGTTTTTGGTAATAAACGGCTTTGTCGTTTCTCTGTGGTGTAACAATTTAACATGTCAAACAAAATTAATAACAGATGCCATCACTGAATTTACCATGCGGAAAATTGAAGTCGCTAAAAAGTTGCACTGAAATGTTTCCTATAGTAACACTGTGATTTATTAATCAATGGAATATTCGAAAAGAATCTGCCATTAGAACAGTTTTATATATTAAAAATTGCAGCTGTAAGTAACGAAAATTGTGATTTTATCGGCTTGATTTCTGTACCTCATTTAATATAGACAGTCTCTTTTATGTACAGTCGAAAGTATGTGTGATGGTATCATTCTATTTATGTATCTAGTTGCTTGTGATGATACTAGAAATGGAATAAAAATGGTGTATAAATACACAAGTATTGCATTTAACAATGGAATTTGCAGGTGACTTCAAGGAAAATTTCACTTTTATCAGTTAGACTCCATGTTACAACAAAACAATCTTCATTGTCTAGCACCAATGTGATCTTTACTAGTATAATTTGAAGTTTCATCCTGCTCGAAAATTGCTAGGCACACTCCATAGATATTACCCCTCTACCTACCATTTTCCTTTTCTCAATCTTGAGCCTAAGACAATCTTACATGAGCTGGTACAATTTGCCTCTTTCTTCGTGTGAGTAGAAACCAAATCCACAACAAATCATTCCACGGATAATCGAGGTAACACATACGGACTTACTTTCATAGGTGTAGTTACTTGTTCAAAGACTGGTTCGTAAGAGCTCACCACAAGTTCCTAAAAAGTTCATGGCACGAATTTTGTGATAGATTACAAAGAATTCTGGTTATCATTCACAGTATTGGATGTCTCTGTCTCCCATATTTGTATATAAATATGATAAATGGCTAAACCGATTAGTCATTTCTTTCGCATTCTATTACACGCTTGATAACAAATTTCAGCAAAGTTGACTAAGAAGGAACATTGTAGATCAACGGATTCTGTCTATTGTTCAAATGCAGAGTTCGACGGCATAATTCTATGGAAGCAAAACAATAATAATTGACTTTATTATCATAGGCACAAAGCTAGATGTTGTCTTTGTGTCTGTATTTTACCCTTCATACCAATGCATTCATAAACATTTTTACACACCCACCCTGTTTAGGTTAACAACCATATAAACCTGAATTATCTGTTAAATCTATATTTTGAATATTTTAGAGAAAATTGTTATATTTGATTATATCTATGGTCAGTCACACGTTAGTATATTGGTAAATTAATAATCAGAAACCCGTTTTCAGTCATATATACAAAATGATGAAATATTCACCACAAGATTGATATAACTATGGACATTACTTGATCTGTAATCCAATACAACGTAAATAACATATATTACAACACTATCAGATAGAGCAGTACTAATATGACACAAAACAATACGACACAGAATCGGACTAAATAAAACCAAGATCTCATGACACTTTCTGTTTGTGTCTTTCACCATGAATTTTATACGAGTCAATGAGGCAATGACATGAAGTTTTCAGGTCTTCTTTAGTGGAAAGTAGGTCCTGTGTGAACTGAAATGGTTAAAGCAAAATTATGACTTAATATATCAACGGAACAAAACGGCAAAATATTCTGATAAAATATGAATAGAGAACGTAATGAATAACATCTATTGCAAGTAAATACGGCTCTCATGTCACAGATATCAAAACAATTAGGGATACCATATAATTTGAACTATATATATTACAACATTTGTATTGCTCACAGACACCAGTACAATTTCACACAACGCACTGAAACCCAGAAGCGTTACGTTCATTGATTATCATGCAAAACAAAATAGAGAAACCAGTACAAATACACACAAAAATACAATGTATTCATAGAAACTTCAACAAAGAGAGGCAATTGATGTATACTGATAAGAGACATAGAAATAAGTGTATGGAAAGAACGGTTTATGTCTAACCTCTGCCATATTTCATACCCTGTATCTAATTTACATTCGATCGTATCCCATCAACCACCATTGTGAAGTGACAACCGTGTTCCATAACAATATTATGTATAATCGCTTTGCAAACCTAATACATAGAGAGAGAGAGCTTATTAGCTGAAGCATCCATAATTTTGAGATAGATTATCAAGTGTTTTGATTAATATTTACAATTATAGTCATCGTCATAGCCTCCAATATATGCAATATCTGCAGAAAGCTAATAAACGTCAGTGCTTTGCATACGTATCTATAAATATAATGAACAGCTTAACTGATTTGGAATGTCTTATGTGTTACATTGTACATTTGATAACAAACAACAACTTTGAATAAGGATGAACATCACATGACTATAGACGCAGGTAGGATTGTGTTAAGAGGTTGAACTTGCAGCTTGGTGCTATCGCGTTCGATCCCACTGCATCAGGGACAGTTATCTTCCACTATATCTTCCATTGGAGATTACTCGCCTTTTCCAGCGACATGAACCAGTCATTTCATCGAGTCTGCAATATATATATTAGAAAAACACACACCAACGCTGATTTGCCAGAAACACAATACAACATTATGCCAGACAAATTAAAATGTTTAATAATAATATGCTTGTAGAAACTAATAAAAGTAGATAAGTGCCATCGATCTGTGTGTATATATCTATTATTGTTTTGTTTCAATGCACAGCAAGCCTAATCTCTAATATCTGATTATAAAATAGCTGTATATGTTATATTAGTCGTAAGAAACAATATAAACTATTGCGACAATCATAACGACAATAAAAGTAACAACAACATGAACAGTATCAATAAAAGCAATAGAAACAACTTTAAATAGCAGTATAACACGAAACCTATTGCCAAACTAAGACAAATATACGTCGCATTAACAACAACGTCAGCTGTCGCTGTGGACTGTAGCTACTTTACAAGACAGCATACCACTGATTGACTAACTATTAGTAGAGATGTATTAAAGTAATAAGTTGACTAATTGCCTTTCCACATATTTAGAGAATAATGATAATCAATAGGTGTTTCAATTTTTGTCAAATGTATCTCTGGTTTATGTAACTAAACACCTTTAATACTAAACTTTTATAGGGAGATTAAAGTACACGGATTATGCGTGTATGTATGTGTACATATACACACAGAGGCCCACACATGCACACACACTCACACACATATATATACGACGGGCTTCTTTCAGTTTCCGCCTACCACATGTACTGACAAGGCTTTTGTCTGCCCGAGGCTACAGTAGAAGACACTTGCTCAACGTGCCATGCAGTGGTACTGAACCCGGAACCATGTGATTGAGAAGCGAGCTTCTTACCCTCCTGCGCTTATATATATATATATATATATATATATATATATATATATATATATTCATTTTTATATATGTATATATACGTACAAACATATACATATATCACATACAATACATTGAAGGAGAACCAATGACCTCACCTTTTCTCTCGTCTAGAGTCTGTAATTATAATTTCAGATTTGCTAACGAAGAACACGAAGTACAATTATTAATGAAAAAATAATTAGATAATTAGAAACGCAAAATTCTAAATTTGAAAATTTTATCTTGCATTATAAATTTTTTTCACGGTGGACTGAGCAGCAGTGGACGAAATATGGTCTTGTAGCAGGTCTCACCAATATCATGATGCGGCTTTAGAATCACAGTTTGAAGACACAATAGAAAACAAAAATATCAACTATGAAATAAATTTTATGTTTTAAATGTAATTAGTTTTCTTAATCTCAAATAGGACGTCTGTATTTAGAATTATAAATGTGATAGTTGTGTTCTTTTCTGCAAATTGGTATTGTCTTTCAGTCAAGGAAATCAACAACAGCAAACTAAATGAAAATATTTTTCGTGTATCCATAACGTTCATGGTCATGTGAATTCGGTTTGTTTAATTGATACTGAATATTTACGTTCATTAGTTTTCGAAAAAAAATCTCATTATTTTAATGATGATAAGGAGGGAAATGACGAAAACTATTGTTATTCTGATATTGCTAATCATATGCTTAATTATCTTTAAAACAGTATTATTAACACCGTGTTGCTAACATGCATAATGACATGATCATAATTATAACAAATACGTTATTGTATTGAATAACTATTACTTTATATCATTTCATAACATCTATTTATTTGCTGGTTGTATCTCTGCTATTAAAAATACATATAATGAAGTAATTGTTTTTTAGGAAATTTATAAGTGGTGGTTGAGTTTGAGTTAGTTGTTTCAATATAGTGTAAGATAATGAGCAGAGAATATATATATATATATATAAGGATTTACTTATTGTAATGAGATAAAAAAAACCAACGCTGTGTATAATATAGAACATTTATAATATAGAATATTTATAAATGTTCTATATTATACACAACCTTGGTTTTTTTTATCTCATTACGAACAGTAAATCCTTATATTCGCACGCTGATATATGACCTACGTTGGACCCCCTTATTCGCATAATCACCGAACCTGGAGCTTAACTGTTGTCTATCCATAGCACTTACTCAGCATTACCTGAAACTTCTGGGTCTAATAAACACCACTATCGCTCATAACCTATATATATATATATATCGTACTCAAATAGGTGCATGTAGATAGAAAATTCTCGTACATGAAGCTAGGTTAGGATTGAGAAATAAACACTTTAAAATAACATTGTAAGTATATACACAGAAAATCGGCAGTGGTTGGAGCATTTGACAAAATAATTTACCTTCGTGGTATTTAATACGATACACTGTTCAAATATGGCTAATGGTTATCTTTTGCTTTTATCTTCCATGGGTCGATAAAATATGCGCCAATACGAATCGATTGATTGTTGGAAATAGAAGACTTTCGAACCGGATTCCTTGCGCTTTTATTTGTAGCTCTTTGTTACTATGTTCACATCCTGCTATGGCCTACTTCAGCGGCTCGCTCAAAACTAATCTTGGTTTAAAATCCCAATCAGCGAGCCCAAGTACGTTGCTGCAAGCATTCGGGTCCGGTTTCCCGTTTGGAGACAGCTTCTACTCTCCCAGTTGTGTCTTAGGCTCTGAAACGGTTCAGGGCTACCGTATTCATTCGTCATTGAAAGACAAAGTAGGTCTACCGAAGGTAACACTTTCCACACATCAGTTATAAATTCACTAACAGAGTAATATATTTGCTTAGTACAGTGCTACTAATAATAGCAAGCTGGTATAAATTATAAGTTCACAGGAATGCTAGCTAGTAATAGCAATAAACGCCTTTGAATAATTCATATAATCTATCCATATTTTGACTTCGGCTGCTTCATATTGCAATTTATTTACGGTCGATTAATACCAAGGCAGCACTTCAGTAATCTCTAACTTCCCCTCTTACAAAAGCAAATATACTCTGCATCGAAGAGTTTATTATTGCTGAATGTTTCTGAAGCGGCTTCCTTCCTTAAAAAGAGAGCAGCCTTTTAGTTTGACTAATATACGTATGATGTTACTATTAGCTTTGTAATCATTCTCCTCTCAATCTAATAATGAAGCGAAATACAATTATATTGCTCGGATATATCATTCGGTTTTAGCTTAATAACTTTTAAAAACATGTTGATATTAATATCGAGTAGATAAAAAGCTTATTTATTTCATAATACCATTAGTAAATATGTCGTATTAAAATGTAATATTACCAATCTTCACTTATACCATTTCATAGCTGTTTTAAAAGCAGCCGATTTTATTGGTTATGCTATGTACAGAATAAAAAAAAATAGTTAATGAATAAAGTCAACTGTATAATTTTATTATGAATCTCGCAACAGATTTCGAATATAATATTTCGTTATCATAGGGAATTTTCTTTCCGAATGCTGTTTCCACACCTGATCACGAAAATACATAAATCATGAATTCCAACCAAATTTATTGGCCGATTGAACAAGACAAAGAAAGTTGTTCTTCGCAGTCATACTAGATCACTTTTTTTGATTTAAGTACAAGGGAAGCAAATATGAGGGAAAGGAGTTAATCGATGCTATATAACTCAGTCCTAGATTGGTACTTTATTTGTCGACCACTGAAATAATGAAAAGTAAATGTGACCCCGGCAAAACTTGATCTCTAAACGTAAAAACCCAGAAGTAATATTACTTCGAAATTTTAGTATAATACCAGCAATTATAAGGGGTGGAATTAAGTCGATTGAATTGACTCCAGTGTTCTACTGGTACCTATTTTATCGACCCGGAAGGACGAAAAGCTAAGTCGGAGGAATTTCAAGTCAGAAAACAAAGACAGACGAAACGCCCCTAAGCATTTCGACCGGCGTGCCAACGATTCTGTCAGCTTGCTTCCTTTAAATTCCGGAAGAAATATTGCAAAGCGATTTTTTTTACGATTTGATGATTCTGCAAAACCCACCAAACTTGAATTAAAATAGAGATTACAATTTTCTTTTCCTTTCAAAATACTGGCTCCCGATATTATTTGATTGAATCACCCTACAGAGAAGGGATCCAGTGGAATCTAAATCGTTGATGTATATGAATATTGGTGACGATTTCTAAAATGAAAAAAAAAAAAAAGAAATGCAATTGAAAAATACTTAAGGATAATTATAACATATTTTATATTTCCCCATTATCGAAAAACAAAACAAAATAAAGTCCTAGAAAAGAAGTTCTTCATCTTGCTGTACAATCTAATAACCAACCAATCGGTATCAAGCTTTTATAAGAATATTCTCTTTGAAATGCTTTAGGGAAATACATTGGAAGATATATATTTTTTAAGTTTCTTAACAAAAGAATTAGTATTGATTTCTTTTAAATGTGAATCGTATGGGTATCAATCATAGTATGTAACAATGCCAATGTGTGATTGTATTAGAACATTCTTAGAATATTTCTCAAAATATAGTTACGTTAGAATATTAATATTTAGTTTGTGGTTATTTAGAAAGTTTGCTGCAACCGAACAAATTTTGGGTGGTAGATCTAATACATTTCTAAGGAAATTGCAAGTCCAAAAATTTCGTACGTAATGAAGGCAGATGAAAATGTGGTTGTAGTGTTGTGTCAAACTAATTGAGATGGATGAAATGTGTTCCCGGAAGTAACACAACATCGCATAATCATTATTACAGTACGACGTCGTTACGGAAAGATGTTTCTTTCACAATTATCCATCCATCCATCCATATATATATATATATATAATCAAAACAATGGAGAAAAAGAACAAGAAGAAAAAGCAACAGGAGGATGTAGTACATGCAAAGTATTCAGAAGACACTCAAAGAAGGAAAGAAGAAGAAGTGGTTGCTTTACGTTTCGAGCAAAGCTCTTCTTCGGAAACAGGAGACATGGGAAAGTCCAAAATAAAAGGAAGAAGTGGGAAAAAATCAATCGGCGCACTCACACATATGTATGGAGAACACACAAAACTATTAAGTTCAGTGCGACTTGCAGCATCAATTGGGAAGTTCTAGCAGATGATGGAATCGGAAACCAATATAGGGACACATTTGCATTTAATTGCAGAGAACTTCTTGACCGAATTGAAAACGTCGAATTGGCATGGAGATTATTTTGTTCGTCAGCTTCTTCTTCGGCGTACAATGCCGTTGATCTAAGCATCTCGGTTCAGGAATTAAAACCTAAGAAGTTAGCTAAGAAGAAGGGTTACAAATCTTGATTTGCAAATAAGTTCCCTCTTTTGCGCAGGAAGTATACTGAGGGGCGGGAAGTTCGATTAGAGACAGTAAAATCGTCCATTCGAAGCCACGAGAGGAATTTGAGGTTAAGATGTATTCTGACTTTTGAATGGTCAATAAAGTATTCTGGCAAACCATCCGCTTGCTTCGTAACAAGAAGCCCTCTTTCACATTTACTATTTAGAACTTAGCTCGGATTTTTATCTCTGCAGAGATAAAATCCTTGGGAGATGGAGAGAAGACTTTGCTTATCTCCTGAATCCAGTCACAATAAAATTTTCGGCTGAATACCTGGTGTATCTGGAGGCGAAGTTTAATCTCACAGTAACTGACGTTTTAGAGGTTATAAAATCACTCAAGTGAGGCAAGGCCGATTGGAAGATGAAATTCGGCCAGAGATGTTAAAAATTTTAAACGAAGAAACTATTCTCTAACAACTCGGTTATGCTAAGTGGATTTAACAATAAAGCTAATGCAATCAGGATAGATAATCACAATTTTTAAAAAGAGAATCAAGAGAGAGCGCTATAATTATAGAGGAATCTCCTTGTGGATCCTCTCCGTAAAGTCTTTGTTAGTTGTCTGGATAAGAGTTGTAGGGAAATTGCTGATCCCAACATGTTGACAGCTCGTCTTCCGTGTTCGATGAAGCACAACCGATCAAATATTCACTCTACGGTAGGTTTTCGAGAAATGTTGGAAAATAGTGTCAAGAAGCGTACATTTGCTTTGTAGAGCTATTAACAGCGGGCAGCGGGACACGGGACACGTTATGGAAGGTTTTGCGGGAGATTAGGATTAGTAGGCTATCAAGTTGCTGTCAAGTTTCTATACGAATGCTCAATTTCCTGCATTCGGGTAAATTGTGCTCAGTAGAAACCTTTCCAGTGGTTGTTGAAATTCAGCAGGTTTGCTTATTTTCACCTCTTCTGTTCACATTTTCTATGACGTGCATTTGAATGTCGGTTAGAATGTCGCAGGAATGAATCGCATGACGAGGTTTTCAAGTCGAGCCAACTGGCAGGTGACCTTGTGGTAGACGAATAACGAGACAATATCAGTTGGCTATGCTTCAAAATCCAGCCGGAAACTGTAACGACGATTGTTTCTTATAAGAGAAGATGCCTGAACTCTCTGCCTTTCAACCCTCCCTGCAACAATGAACATAGAGAATGAATGGATATATATATATATATGAAGAGTGTACATTTATACACAAAAGAGGTGACCCTAAACAGGATACCTTACATTCTAAAAGGAACAGTCAAAGCCCAAACCACGACAAAGAATAATTTCGAAGGGAATGAAAAATAAAAACATTTTCAATAGTTAGCACTTGCACCTAGGTTTCGAACATTAATGAACAAATAAAATATTTTGTTATGCGTGTTCTCATCAGCAAGGGCGCTAACATTTAACATATAATTATGGGACAAATATACAACACAGCAAATAGAAGTATATGTTTCGACCTTCTTCAAAATTATATATATGCATGTATATGCATAGGTACCTATACAACTTTATGCACATATATGTAAATATACGCAGTTATATGTGCATGTGGGTGGAGATGTTGTTTATGTGTGTGTATGCGTATGTATGTAGAAGAGGTGTGATTGTGTATGTAAGAGAGTTATTTCTGATTAACATAAGTGTTTGTCTCTCAATACTGAAACATTTTCATTAACAAAGCGTATACTCATAATGATGTACAATTTAGAGATGCATTCAGTGTAAACATTTTTTCTATTCAGCTGAACGTTTTCTTTCTGACTTTCTATTTGTGACCAATGGGAGAACGACACATGCATAGCTGTAAACATAACGGGCAAAATTCAACTATCGCTCGCAACGTTAGAATATTTGTATTAAAAAAATATTTTCAGTTAATTGAGTTATTACAAGTTGTCTCCCTTTTTTATTCTGAGAATTAAAGTTTTATTAATGATAATAATTTCCTTCTCATTAGGGCTGCAATACCAATTAATTAATTAAATATTATGTTCAGCTCATCATCTGGGATGTGAAAGCGTTTATTAAGCTCTATTTTGTACATGCAAAAGGCACCATTGGGAAATCTTCTAATGTTGTTTTTTAATTTAGCTAATTAATGAATATTTTTTGACACAAATGAATAATTGTATTTGTACTTCTAATCTTTCATTAACCCTTGCGTTCACTATGTATCAAAAGTGTTGACCAATGACACAAATATACGTCCAAAATTTATAGTGTTGAGCACAAAGATCAGGTTCATTCTATTTCTCACTTCTGACTGTTAGAAGGAATTTTGTAGTCTCTCGGTCGACAGTGTGGCGAATTTAATATGCATTGAAGTTACTATCACCTATTTCTCAAGTGGCAGACCGTTTCAAATACTTAAGCATATTTTCAGCTCGTAATCTTCATGTGACAGCCTATCTAAGCTATATTCAATTCGTGTATGACCACCATTGGGAAATTTCACAGCCAATACACATACATACATACATAATACATACGTACTTACATACATACATATATACATACACGTACATACATATATACATACACACCCACATAATATACATACATATTTGTGTTTCTGTCTGTATTTATATATATATATATATATATATATATATATATATATATATATATATATATATATATATATATATATATATATATATCTATATATATATATATATATATATATATATATATATATACGTGTATATATATGTATATATATGTATATATATAGCATACAATCATTCATTCAAACATACATACGCACATACGTACATATATACATGCATACATACATGTATACAGACGTACATGCATACGTACGTGTATATTCGCTTACTTCTTTCGGTCATTTGATTGCGGCCATGCTGGAGCACCCCTTTAGACGAGCAAATCGACCCCAGGAATTATTATTTGTAAGTCTAGTACTTATTCTATTTGCCTCTATTGCTGAACCGCTAAGTTACGGTGATGTAAACACACCAGCATCGGTTGTCAAGAGATGTTGGGTGGCAGACGCAGATATATACATACATACATACATATATATATACGACAGGCTTCTTTCAGTTTCCGTCTACCAAATCCACTCACAAGGATTTGGTCGGCTCGAGGCTATAGTAGAAGAAGCTTGCCCAAGTTGGGACTGCAGCCAGAACCATGTGATTGGTAAGCGAGGTACTTAGCAAGCAGACACTCCATATAAATCCGAAGATAAATTGTTGGTCTAGATACCTATGGAAAGATCGAGAGGAAGCTTCAGAAAATATATATAATATATTTATACTGTGTTAGATGGATCACGATGTGTATCCAATATTTAGAACTCTATATATTTGGATATAACCGTCTGTGAAACATAAATGAGTGTTGTTTTTTGTTCTTTTTCGAGCCATGTCTTGCTCATAAGATCCGGTTTCCGGGTTTCATTGGCGTATAGGTTTTCCACCAGTCCGTCACAGGTAATCTGCTAGACGCAGGAGGAAAGAGTGGGAGAAAGTTATGGTGAAAGAGTCAGCAGAATTTGGTCATGACCTTCTGCCGGAGCCGCGTGGAGGTTAGGTTTTTAGGCTCATAAACACACACATCACCTGGTCTGAGATTCAAACCCACGATCCCTCGACCGCGAGTCCACTGCTCTAACTGCTAGACCATGTGTCTGCACCAAATGAGGAGTTTCTTCAAAATTTCCTTTCTTGTTTTGGTCCCATTCCAAGATGCTGGTCACATAATACTGACACTAAACATGGGTAGGAGTAATGTTTGTTATAGGTAGTTTTCCCCATGTTCCTAGACTGGTTTAATATTCATACCGGCTTCAAAGTACAGGAATGAACCTTGAGGAAGGAATGTGAAAAAGTAACTCATTTCTTTTCATCATGTAGATCTTTCGGGGTTGTGCAACTGAGCCCAAGCAGTTTTAAGCATTGGTCAAATCTTAGATCTTGTTTAATACATCAAGCAACAGAAGTATGTTCTAAGGGGGTCTATTTTTTTAAGAACCGCCTAATTGGGGGGTTCACTGACCACCACTCCTATTTCTACTGCATTTTAAAGTAAATAGATGGCATTGGCGACCACATCGGGGCTATGACAATGAATTGCATACCATGAATTAACACGGAATACCTTGAGGAGGTTCAATTTCTGAAGAGCCGCTTAAATGGGGCCCCGCTGACCCCACCGGTATTTTTACCACATTTACCTCGCTCCAACGCTTATTGATTGAACAATGAAAAGCATCAGTGCTTGGCATATTTGCAGAAATATGTATCCTTGTAGACGAGTAGAGGGTCGCTAAGCGGTCGGATAGTGGCGACAAAGGCCTCAAAGATGATCTCTCCAGGAAGTAGCCCGAAAGCCGCCCGAAAGCTAATATATATATATATATATATATATATATATATATATATATATATATATATATATATATATATAAAATATAGGATAAATTCTTTATAAGAATTTATGAAGTAGTCAGCGTGAAAAAACCTTATAATGAAAACATAACGAAAAATTTCGTAATGAAAAAATTCATCGTCTCTTCATAGATGTATTCAAATATATATAAAGGGAATTAACTTTCGGTAAATATGTTGCTTATTTTTGGTAGTTTTTTGACTTATTTAGTCCCTCGATAGCGTGAGGCATTAATACACAGTTAATGCCCTTTATATATAATTAAATATATCTATGAAGAAACGATGAATTTTTTCATTACGAAATTTTTTGTTATTTTTTCATTATATATATATATATATATATATACATATATATATATATATATATATATATATATATATATATATATATATATATATATATATATATATATATATAGACCTTTCTGTCTATCAGCCCCTTCACCGTTATTCGTTCATTCCACTGTTCGTTCTTTCGTTCCCACTCGCTAACATTTACTTGCCTTCTCTTGTTTCCCTCCACTTTTCACTTTACTGTGTCCCTGTCATTTTTCTCACCCCTCCCTAATGCTTTTGTCCCTTTGCCTCTTCCTATCCCACGTGACGGGTGTACCGCCAAGCGTGATCGTTCTTTCTTGGCCGGCCGTTGTGCGTGTAACATCGTTATTCCTCCCTATCCCTGTGAAATCTTATATTCCTGCCATAAGGCATTATTTCCACAACGCCAGCTAAATTTAATTCGTCCTTAGTCGAAAGAAATCTGTTGTTATGTCCTGGTTTATTATTTTTATTGTATTTGTGTAACATTATTCGTTTTCTTTCCGTCCTTGTATTTGCACACAGTCGTTGCTTTCTTCCAAGGAATCTAATGCTCTTAGCTTAGTTTTTTCTTGGGGCTGGCCAGATTGGAGAAATATCAGGAATCACCTAACTGTGTGGATGTTTTGCGTCCTTGTCCCATTCTGTATTATTTATACATACATACATACATACATACATATATATATATATATATATATATATATATATATATATATATATATATATATATATATATATATATACACACGAGTAAACACGTAAATGCAAAACACGGTGGGAAAATAGTACTCGAATACCGAAGATGGAGTAATATTTTTGATCACAACAGCGCGACGAACGGGTACGTGAAACTGAGTTTTCGTGATGTTTTTGCCGCTTTAATAGAAATGCACACACACACACACACACACACACACACACACACACACACACACACACACACACACACACACACACACACATGCACATATATATATATATATGATTAATGTATATTTGTGTTGCAGTGTATTTATTAAAAAAAAAAAACCTGATTGTGACATTATATTTCTGAGTGGTGTAACACTGCGAAAACTTAACCGTAGGACATGAGATGCAATTTAATTTAAATGGCAAGATCTGGCAATTGTTCAGTCGGAAACTGTTGCTCATATTTTCCTCAAAAATATATTAGACACAACATGGTCCTTGTAAAACAGAACAAACTGAAACATCAAAGCACTTTAACACAGGTAAAATTTATATTAGTTTCCACATCTACTTACGCTATGAGCGTAGTCACATTCTGCCGACAACAGCAACAGGAACACTACCACCACCATCACAAATGACAACAACAGCAAAAAACAAAACAACAACAGCAATAATAACAATAACAACAACAGCAATAATAATAATAATAATAATAATAATAATAATAATAATAATAATAATAATGATAATAATAATAATAATAATAATAATAATAATAATAATAATAATAATTATTATTATTATTATTATTATAATAATAATAATGAAGAAGAAATGCAAAGTGATGTTTTAATCAAAGCAAATAATGTTAACTTCTTACAAGCTGAGAATTAATATTTCGAAAGATATTCTAGTAATTAAATTTTTTTTGCTATTTTACATTATGTTAAATCTTGATTTATTAATACTTCAATATAACCAATTACGCTGTATGTGATTATGCTTTCATATCTTCGTAATTAATTTCAATAAAGATTGATTCTATGTGAAATATGGTAAAGGAGATATAATATTTCTACAATAACTGTGACTAATAGAGAATGAATAATTTGTGATGTTTACACCTCACCGTTATGAAGGCAAGACGACACGTTGTATAATGCAGCCCTATATACAATGAGGCTTGAATAACAAAATATGATCGTTATGGCAGGAAGGATTTTCCATATAGTTTCACGCAGTCAGGGTGGAGCTTTTATTGTGAAGGGTGTCGACGTACTATGCAGGTAATTTTTTACTCAATGATATTACTTTATAATATTTTCCCTTGAGGCCTAGTATCTCTAGCATCGGTCACTGGATTTCAATGTTGTATAAGTTAGCGACATCACAACATTGCCTCTGAAATGGATGCGGGCCCGTTGCAGGGATCAAGGGAAGCAATCTTTGAAAAAAAGGGAGAAAGTCTGTTACATCGACCACAGCACCTCTTTGGTACTTTATTCTATGAAGACTGAAGGAAAAAAAGGCAAAGTTGACCTTCTTCGGGATTTGAACTCTGAAAGTAAAGCACCAGAAGAAATTCCATTAAGTGCGTTATCCGATGTGTTAACGATCTCTCAGCTCGCCGCCTTTTCTTTTAATATGGTGTAGGATAAACGTGGTATCTAGCGACGGAGATTTAGAAAACATATCATGTAAAGAGAATACTATAAAATATTTATTATACTTTATTGCCGACAAGTGGCTAACCATAGAGGGGACAAACAAGGAGATTAAGCCGATTACAACGACCCAGTGCGGAACACATATTTACTTAATCGACCCCGAAAGGATGAAAGGCAAAGTCGGCCTCGGCAGATTTTGAACTCAGAACGTAACAGTAGACGAAATACCGCTAAGAGTTTCGCCCGGCGTGCTAACGATTGTGCCAGCTCGCCGCCCTTAATACTATTAGATATTATGCAGAAAAGTAGCACAACCTTCTATTCAGTGACAATAAATTTAATTAAAACAGTTTTTCGTTATCAATTTCAATCTCAAATTTTGACATCCTACTAACTTTGCATGAAGAAAGAAATGAATAAATTATGAAGCAAAAGCAATCTCAATAACAACGATAATAATTCTTTCATTTCTTTGTGACTCTGGCTGATCCATGCATACAAAGTGTGTTAGGCCACCAACCTCGTCTTTATGAAGGCTCCATCTTTTCAAAGTGTCTGATACAGATCCCACCATTCATGCGCATGTACAAATTAGCTGCATCACACTTCTTTAATCAAACTGAGCAGCTTTTCGATTCCTCTTTGGACTACGGCGACGTTGACTCCTTCTGTGGGAGTAAATTCGTTAATAGGTTCAGCTGTTGTAGACAACAAAAAAAAAAACGTAGAAAAATGAAAGTCTTTTCGTAGGACTGAGAGAAGAGGATGTTTATTGTAGTACTGCTGTAAACAGGTTTCGTATAGGAGAGACCTAATCAGAAGTCATGTTATAGGGCTGGCGTAGAGTGCAGAATATCCTGTCATCAATCATGATTATCGATCTCTGTGTTTTTTCTGTTTTTTTCTAGCTACTACCTACCCTATGTAAGTAGCAGCTAAAAACCCTTAATCTTTTCAAAGTGTCTGATACAGATCCCACCATCCACGTGCATGTACAAACCATCTGCATCACACTTCTTTCAGGTTCTGCATCAAACTGGACAACGTTTCGATTCCTCTTTGGACTACCACAACGTTGACTCCCTCCGTGGGGATAAGTTCCTTATTTAGAGTGAGGATTCATTTTTGTCTTTCTTTCAACCACCTTTGGCAGCTTAGTATCCTTATCCAATCTCTGTCCCATGTCTGTCTTTGCAGAATAATAAAAGGCAAGAAAGAATGGACGTTAAGTCTGGAGTAGCATGACCTGCTAGCCGAAGCTCTTGTAAACATAATAATTCTAGTGAAATACATTCACTGATTTCAAATTTAGAAATAATACAGATCATGCTACTGCAGACTGATGACGAGCAAAGACTCAGAAACTTATTTCTGGATGCAGGCTTAGCTGGGTGGAGGTGCTTATCTCCCCCTTGTAAACATAAGGACACAGGAAATGTGTCAAGACCGACAGAAAGCGGTGCAGCTTGCTAGATCTAACCAACAGTATTATTTTTTCCCTTCAGGGTACTGTCATATTAAGTTGACAGCATAGAAGTACTTCAAGTAGCAATTACTCTGAATGTTTATATTTGATACCATTATACTTTCGGCAAGTATTCACTATTACACTCCCAAGTAAACCAAAGTTTTAAGAGAGAAAAGATGATAGAAGTTGAGAAAATCAATGGGGAAGGTTGCTTGCTGCATTGTGATACAGAGGTAAAAGTAGTAAAGTACAGTAAAGACAAAGATTTTTATAATACAGAGAATAAATAAAGTTAATAATCTTTATATATTTCAGGCACACAGTCTTTTGATCAGAAGTAAACAGTGAAGAAATATAAGCTTATTCATAGACTGGACCTGCAGAATAGTATTGGTGTCTGAATAGACTGACATCTCTTGTCTTTATTTTTCATGATCACACATCGTGCCTGACATATATAAAAATTATTAAATCTATTCTTTTTCCCCAGACAAAGAAGCTCTTCGTGAGTACTTATTTTACTATTGTAAGAGCCTTATATGTGATATACCTCCTGTTTTTTTTTCTAAGTATAATTGCTTATCAAATCTGACATATCACATGTCGTTTCAGTATATTTAGAATGCCACTCTTCCTTACAAACATATGTAAGTAAAGGTCTGGTGTCTCGGCGTAGTTTTCCTTCACGAATCTGTATGTCAAACATGGAATAAACTCTCATATATGTCGCATTTATTATTATGTCCAAGCGGAACAGATATACTTCGCACACTTCCACTTACATTCATGTTCCAACCACAATCACTTGCGTTCTATTTATTCTTAAACAGTGTAATCCTCCAAAACTCTTTCCTTAAGGCGACACCAGAGAGATACAAAAAGTAAATTAAGATGTGTGAATGTAAACATATATATAGCACAATAAATAGGCGAGAATAAATTGCCATTCTTAAACTAACGACAGCACTCATATTTTTGATGCTTACAACATATATACAAATCAGCAGTGAACTTTAGGACAACGTTGTATATTGACCGCTTGATATTATTCATACAACAATATGAATGATATATTGCAAAGAAATTGATTTGTAATGACACGGTATTTGGATGCAAATTACTTCTGAGAGTGATTGAAGCAAATATAAATAAATAAATAAATATAATATATATATATATATATATATATATATATATATATTTGTGCATGTGTGCGTGTGTGTGTATGTATGCGTGCATATGTACATATGCATCTATCTGTGTCCGCAAGTATGTATGTATACTTATATAACTAGCATTTCCAAATTAAATTCCAATCCGAACACAATCTCCACCGACGTAACAGACATATGAAGACAAGAAATAGGTAATCACTTTGCAAAACATATTCCCTTTTAAAATCCAATTAAAATCCATTTTTATGAATAACATTTTATTAAAATTTCTGTACAGATGTATTTCTGCTTATATATGTATGCTTGTAGGAAGCATATGTATGTATCGGTAATATACAATCTTGGAACAAGACTACGTACTAGCAACACATATATATTTAATATATACATATATTGCTGCTCTGGCGGCAACTCTCTCTCTCTCTCTCTCTCTCTCTCTCTCTCTCTCTCTCTCTCTCTCTCTTTCTCTACATACATACACATGTATGTATATATATATGCATACATATACTTATATATATATATATATATATATATATATATATATATATATATATATATGTGTGTATATATATATATATATATATATATATATATATATATATATATATATATATATATATATATATATATATATATATATATATATATATATATATATATATATATATACATATATACATATATATATGTATGAAAGCTTGTATCTATCTCTCGATCAATCCCTCTATCTAACTCTCTCTCTCCCTGTAAAATCTCTAAGCTTGCAATAGTTTACGTAAGGTTTTAGCCATATGAGAATTTAATTATTTATCTGCTTCCCGCTAAATCCAATATAAATATAAATATGTCACGATAGCAATATTACATAAAACATAGCCCAACTCGTTATATAACTATTTAGATGTTAGCAAAATTATATATTTATCCCCAACATGATAAAATTGGGAACGATATCAGTTTGCCTTCGCTCTATAATTATTAAAATTTGTTCTGACCATTCTGGCAATGAATGAGCTTAACTAACGAACTTATGATATCCCTTAGGTAGTTACATATATATAATCCATATCTATAATATCCGAAAAGATTATTATCAATTTTACCCAACAGTAGCTGGAAGAACACATTAATGAGCATCATTTTACTTTGATAGAAAGATAAATAAAACATCGGTAAACTATATATGCTCGTGTGATGTCCTTTAAGTGTATGAAGTACACTTGGTTAGCAACAAATTTACTTAACACAATAATATTTGATTTCTTCAAGGAAATCATTTCCCAGAGGCTTTTAAATGCTGTGACCATGGCTGTATGAATAGAGGGTTCGCTTTCCAGCCCTTTGTTTCCGGATTCAATCCCACAGCGCAGTAAATTCTGCAGATGTCTTCTAATATGACAATGCACCGAGTAAAGCATTGCGAGTGAATTTGGTTGAGAGAAACCGTGTGAAAGCCCGTCGTATATATTTATATATACACACACACTCACTCACACACATACACACACATACGTATATATATATATATATATATATATCTATATATATATATATATATATATATATATATATATATATATATATATATATATATATATATATATATATATATATACACATACACATATATATGTATGCTATCATGTATGTGTGTATATATGTATGTATGCATGCATGTATTTTATTGTTTAGGTTTATTTCAAGATTTCTTGCCTAAATTCAAGGCTCTTTCATTGGGATTTCAACATCAACAACAAGGTATTTTTGTTTGTATGTATGGTATGTATATGTGCAGATTTGTATGTAGTGCTTTATGCATCTATTCTCATGCATATAGTTGCATATCTAGACATGCTCATATATTATTAAACGATAAATGTCTGGAAAGTTTTACAGATTTTTACAGTTCCAGTGATGGATTGGATCTGTAGTCTTCGAATTAGCGTTCTCCTTTCTGGTTTTGAGAAGCCCAATTTCTCAAGATTGGTATTTAGACAGTGTATTGCATATCGCAGTGCACCAATAATTACAGGCATAGACCTGAACTTGTAATCTGGATAGAGTAACTACAGATTTCTAGATTTTGTATCCCTTTATTTGCTCCTACGGTTTGGCAACCGGTGATAGTATGTTTACTCTCTCGTAACTTAGCTGTTCACAAAAAAACCGGAGTTAACATAAAAAAAAAAAAGATTTTCTGGGGGTCGATTATTTCGAACAAACCGTTGAAAGCAAAGCTTCAGACTGACCCGAGTACAATGACTGGGATAACGCGTAAAATATGCAACACCTTCTGCCACCAGAAACATTTGTTGTAGCAGTTTAAACAAAGTATTTTGCTTGTGTTTTTAATTCAAAGGACACAGCTTTCATTATTAGAAATATTATTCAATAAATATAAAATAAAGTAAAACTACAATAAAATTTGTAATATCAATCTACTAAACTGATATGAAACGTGCTCATTTCTTAAAGAATGAAATAATGTAAATATTTATATGCTAAATATTTTAGACTCAGGTATGTTATTAATTTCGTGTAAAAGGGGATTTTTATATATAATCATTAAGCTTAGGGCAAATGTATTTTCGTGGTGCATGATTGTGCTAGATAGAGACGGTTGCACGGTGAGCTTCGGGCAGGTTTTCTTACTTTCATTAAGACGGAATAAAATTTTATATATTGTTTGCAATATTAAAAATATTGATTAATCATTAATTAAAGAGGTATTAATGATAAGAGACAGAAGAATGATCAAGAGAAACAAAGGAGAAAAATAAAATACCTTAAAGCAAACAAAGAAACACATAGAGAAAAGCAAGCGCATCGAATGACATTGATTCTGTTTATTAGGGACTTGTTTTATTGTAAAATCAGAAACGATATAGCGATGGACCAAGTGTATGTATGTATAATTCTATGTATGTATGTCATTATTTTATTCTTTTACTTATTTCAGTCATGGATTGCAGCATGCTGGAGCACCACCTTTAGTCGAGCAAATCGACCCCAAGACTTATTCATTGTATGCCTATTATTATTATTATTATTATTATTATTATTATTATTATTATTATTATTATTATTAATAATAATAATTCTTATCATCATCATCATCCTTCATTGTTAGTTGATGGTAGATTTTTTGTGCTGCTTTAATTCTGCTTTCCATCGAACCAGAAAGTGTAATCTACGACGAAGTGCATTTCGTACCTCCTATATGAAATTTTTATTTCCGTCTTCTTAATCTTTCTTAGTTTTGATTGAGACCTTTATGCGGATCCTTCTCGGGGAACCTAGTAAAAAGAATAAAAAATATCACAGTTCTGCAACTATAACCACTTTAAGATCAAGCTTTTCAACCCTGGGCCACCATAATTAAATGCAGTATTACTACTTTGTTAACCTTTCTGTTCAAGATCATGATCACCTCAGACTTCAATTCCATATAATAATCTATATTTCCTTTTCTGTTTCCCATAATACTCGCTATCAATTGGCCATGTCACGTCGATTGTAGCCTTAGACTATTCCTCTTGTCCACCATAACAATATTCTTACACTTATTACACCCTTAAGGAATGTTTCTTCATTTCTTTTTTCGAGATAGAAACCTACATATGTCTTCCGTGCTTCTATTTCCTCTTTAAAACTTAATAACCATCTTCATACTTCTGCTCTTTTTCAGTATAAATGGCCTATATCTGATTAGGATAAGCACGCTTCTGTGTATTGTAAGCTGTTTTCTCCATTTTCCTGTTGATATCCATCAGCTTATTCTTGCTCCGCTCTGTAATTCCTGCTCCATAGCTGGAATTGATTGTTTGCAGGATGCAAGTACACGCACACAAAACAGAGGCGAGCGCGCACACAAAGATACAGCCACAGCCACAGACACAAACAGATACACACATGCACACACTGACACACAAAGACACACATACATACACACACGCTCAAACACATACACATACATAAATATCTATATATATCAAACTATCTAATTCGCTGTCTCCCTCCCTATATATATATATATATATAAATATATATATATATATATATATATACATATATATATATATAGTTATATGCATATATATATATATATATATATATATATATGCGTGTGTATGTATGTATGTGGCATATAACATAAATGTGCTTACACACACACGCGCACGGTCACACAAACACGCACACACACACACACACACACACGCGCGCACGGACACACACACACACACACACACACACAAACACACACACATATATATATATACATTCGTGTTATATGTCAAATAAAATCCATTTGGTCTGAATAGCATCAAATTAGTTTTCTTGTCTTCTTCATCTTGTTGTTCTTCTGTGTTTTCTTTTTTCTCTTCCTCAATCTCCTGCTGGTCTTCATTCTTGCACTTTTCTTTTCTTTTTTATATAATTACATCAGCACTAAGACACATGATAATTTTTGAACACTTCAGCATTGAAACACAGAAATATTTTCCCCGTATTTATTCTGTATTCCATTTAATCTATACCAGCTCCTGCAAGTTAGCTCCCTTCTAAATCGAATTACTTGGTTTTCTAATCTTTCGTTGGAAGAATTATCATAATGCTTTCACTGAATGAATACATTAGGGAATGGTGAATAAAGAATTATTATATTCTGAGTTGTCAAAAACTGGCATATAACTTTGACGTAGATGTCAGGTGGAATTTCAGTACAATTCATCTGGCTTTAACAGAAAAGGAAAGCAAAAAATTAGAACCAGTTACGCTATAGAGTGAAAAGACATTTATGAATAATTCGAAATTGTTATCATCGATATTTTTTCTTTGCGGACGAAGAGAAAGCTCGTGAAAATTAAATTGTAAAGAAGAGACTCTATTAAAGGTGATAAATTGTTTATTTGATTTTTCAAATCTCGTATTTCACTGGCAAAGTAATTTCATTCAATTTCTAAATAGTTTACGTTACCTCATAATCTCCGTAGAACAAGAACTACGCTTTAAGTGAATTGAATTCTTAACACCGTTTTCATTTCTGGTTAAATCTTTTTAATTAAATTAAATGTATATATTTTGCTTTTAGCTTTCGGAAAATCATGCAAATTCTCAAGAATAATATTTCGGATATATCTGGCGTGTTATGCTGAGTGAAGAAAACTTAGTTATGCTATTTCAGAGACATATTCTATTGCTTGTTCTAGAGAAAAAACATGGCATTTAACCCATTCAAGGGATCTTGAAGATTGATGGGAGTGAGCGAATGGGTTGTCCTCAAACGGGAGAGCTTACCGGAATAATTACAACAAGGCAGTCTCACTAAATTTACTCAACATACCGAGTTATGCTCTTAAGCAGAGCGATAAATTTAGTAGACTATCCTAGTAGGTAACGCTGAGGTTTGAACTCAGAACCATTATCGCATAATACTTTGACCGTCACTCTGACAATTCTCTCAATTCACCATGTGATTCTACTATTTTATTGATCGATCCCGAATGGATAAATTATAAACTTGGCCACTGTATGGTTTGAAACCGGAACGCAAAGACACTAACATTTCTCCACATTAAAATAGAGAGCTCCAGGCGAAACGAGATAACATCTCATCTTGGTCATTTTTCATGATACATGTTCATTCCTTATACCTGTATCATTAAAAGGAGCTTCACGATTGTCACTTCATGCCACTCAGCTGGATCTACAGTGGACACGATCATTTTGGTCATGTACTGTCGGCTCTGTTCCAATTGCACTTGTAACCACGTAGCCACGAGTGGTGTGTAGAAGAGCGTTAGGAACAGAGATTAATCACTTAAGATTCAATTCAAGAATGTCGTACTGATAGATTCTCGATATTTTACTTTCGTTTTTACATTTCAGGTTTTCATTCCACTACACCATTAATTCATTACGTCGCCAGCTAGTTTACACATACAGTGCATTAACGTCTTTAATTTTAACCCATCCTGTGGGGTTTCTGAATCTTTACTCTCTCTCTCTCTCTCTCTCCCTCTCTCTCTCTCTTTCTCTCTCCCTCTCTCTCTCTGCGTTACGCACCATTAACGCAACGATTATCTACATAAAAGGATAAGCTTCCGACAACGATGCGTTTCATCGTTGTAGAAATGAAGCTCTATAGTTAAGCAGCAAATTTGTTTTGTTCCATATTGACAAACAAATATGAAGCTTATTTTTCAAACGTTATATATATATACGTGTATGTGTGTGCGTGTACGCGCATGTGTATATGTATGTATGTTATTGTTCAGTTATATTTCAAGATTTCTCACCAATAGAGAAAGAGCCGGTTTCTAATATAGATTCAAGGCTCCCTCGTTGGGATTTCAACATCAACAACAGGGCACTTTTGTTTGTATGTAAATGTGCAGATTTCTATGTTTTGCTGCACATATGTATTCTCATGCTTATAGTTGCATATCTAGACATGCTCATATATATTTAAATGATAAACTTCTGGAAAGGTTTACAGATTTTTACAGTTCCAGGGATGGATTGGATCTGTAGCCTTCAACTTAGATTTCTCCTTTCTGGTTTTGAGAAGCCTAATTTCTCAAGATTGGTATCTAGGCAGTTTGTTACATATCCCAGTGCCCAATAATTACAGGTATAAACCTGAACTTATAATCAGGATAGAGTAACAGCAGATTTCTCAGTAGTTCAGCATAGGTGTTCGCTTTTTCACTGACCTTCAGCTTTATGTTAACATCCGATGGGCAACTAATTTCCACAACTGTGCACAGTTTCTTTTCTCTATCCCAAATCATTATATCAAGTCTGTTGTCCTTACATTTTATTGAGGTCTTCACTGGTACATTCCACCAGTATTCCTTTCTATTGTTTACGTTTACGGATTTCATTATATGTATGTATGTATATATGTATGTGTGTGTATATATGTATGGTAAGCTAAGGAGTTGCTAGCACTTGCCTAAGATGCCACCCCTATCTACGGACGGAAGGGTCAGCTAACTTTTCCTTTTACTGTCTACCTTTGATATGGGTGGCATACCCTGTATTGGTAGCATGGCATTGGATAACCGAAAAGATGGAGGAGTCCTAGAGCCACAGCTTCAAGTTTATTTGGACCAAGTGGAAGATCTGTACAATTTGACTAAGGTTTGGCATGAATGAAAAGTGACCTACTATTGTCACGTACCCTCATTATTGACCATGCGCAGACGCTCATTCCACATGATGTTTAACATAGAGGCCCAGAGAAGCAGTCTAATGATGAGGGCGGGGAGTCAAGACATCAACCGTCTTGCCACGGTATCTAAATGGGTATTGCTCAGAGATGTCAGAATCGAACAGTCAACATCGACTTACGACATAGAGACGACGAAAAAAGAATATATATGTGTGTGTGTGTATTGATAGAAACACAACACGGCGTTATGAAAATGACAATGGAAACTTACATGGACATATCTTTAGTCGCTGTGAATTGTAAGTATTTTGATCAGGTCATAGTATTCTGCTTGTTTTTGTGTTACCAGTAGTGAACATTGAACTTATGATTTTCTTATTTCTTAATTGCCCACAAGGGGCTAAACATAGAGGGGACAAACAAGGACAGACAAAGGGATTAAGTCGATCACATCGACCCCACTACGTAACTGGAACTTAATTTATTGACCCCGAAAGGATGAAAAGCAAAGTCGACCTCGGCAGAATTTGAACTAAGAACGTAACGGCATACGAAATACCTATTTCGTTATTGCCCACAAGGGGCTAAACATAGAGGGAACAAGCAAGAACAGACGAACGGATTAAGTCGATTACATCGACCCCAGTGCGTAACTGGTACTTAATCTATCGACCCCGAAAGGATGAAAGGCAAAGTCGACCTCGGCGGAATTTGAACTCAGAACGTAACGGCATACGAAATAGCGCTAAGCATTTCACCTGGCGTGCTAACGTTTCTGCCACCTCGCCGCCTTTTAAACTTGAACTTATGATTTTCTGTTTACATTTAATCAATATCTAAAATTCTTGACTCGTTTTCCCGACTACAGAAACTTCAACTTCATAGAATTACAACAGTAGCATATATTATTTATTCCTTATAAGAAGTCGGAAAAAATTACTGTCCTAAATTGTATATCCTTACGATCTTTGTCAACAAGAATTAATTTATGAATATATACACTCTACATTATTGGGGTTAAAAGAGGTGTAAATAAAACGGACAGTCGTGTCTAAAAAGCGCACATTTTTTTTATCTCAACCGTGAAATATCAATATTGTGGTTATGTACATATTATTTTTTCTGTCTGTGATCAAAAATAAACTGTGTAGTATATGTTGTATTAAGCTACTTGTTGCTGTGTAGTCACAAAATTTATTATCACTTTTTTTTCTGATGACAGCGCAATAAAAGCTGGAACATTATATATATATACATCCATTTTTCATGTTAAGGAGAGAAATGAAAGATGAAACATGTAGTTTAACAGATATATTTTATTTTTAAAGAGCGGATAAAACGTACGTTTTCTTCAGACACATGCATATGAGATCAATTTACATTCCTATTTATCATAACTTCATGTAATTCTAATATTACTACGTTAACTTGTGTTGCCAGCGATTGCAGATTTTTATGCAGAATACGATCGACGAATTTAGTTTTTAACCACATTTTATATACTCTGAAAAGCAATAAGCTATTACCTACGTTGAGGTCCCGCATGAAGTAATAATTAGCGTGGGAAGTAGTCAAATGCAAGCCTCACTTCTGAAAAGTGGTCTAAAAAGTCAATAAGCAGTTTTCCTAAGCAACGAGGTTAAGTATATGTGATCACTACAATCGCATTCCTATATCGATATCTATCCGTATCAGACGCTATATATTGTATGAAATGAAAAGGGAATCTTCATAAATGGAAGCGTCGGCAAATATTCGTTCCTTCTATGAAAATGAAGCTTTAAGTTTCCAACGATGATGTGGCCTGTTTCACTCGCGAAACTTTTCCCTCGTACATTGCCCTTGACGTGTAATTTCTGTCAATACTGAACTTCTGAAACCGTTGTTGAAGAAAATGTGATGCAACCTGCACAAAATTAGAAACAACAGTTAAATTCAAATCACACTTCGATCATAAAAGAGTCTGATTTAAGAAAAGTGCCTAAACTTGATCAGTCGATCTCTATCATCTGTCTTTTCAGTACTGCCCTCTACAGGTTATTGAAGAGTAAACTTACAAGAAAACATTTCCTCCTTAGACTCACCACAAGTGAATGAAACTGTGTCCTCTATAACCCTGCCCACGAAGATAACAAGGGTTAGCAACCAGTAAAAAAGTATAACCCGTCCCTAAACCGGAATTGCACTCCAAAAAATGTTATACACTCTGTTTGGTGCCATATAAAGATGTATGTCAGGAATTGTAAAACTAAAAAGAAACAGTTTATGCGGAGTTTATGCAACAATGCCCAAAAATTTCACAGAAGGCATTTACAATTGGTCAGTCATAAAAGGATATTGCCTTTATATGATAATGCAAGAGCATATATTATACATGTCACATAGGAACGCATCCTGGCACTAAATATGAAAGGTTAATACCCATTATCCCTACTCTTATGACCTTGTTCCTTCTGACAGTCATATTTTCTGATGACGGCTACAATATTTTCAGGGAAAACTATTTATAAATTATGAAGGGGTTAAAAAATCTAACAATCGTTTCTTTGTTTCAAAATTTCAAGTATTTCACGCGCTGTGGATGAGGAAATTATCACATAGATGGCATTTTTTCGTCAATAACAAGAAGGATATATTCTCTTGATTGAATGTATCAATTAACACAAAGAAGCGTTTGTTTCTTCTGCTTCCTGATAAGCGACACGACTTATCTGCCAACCTGTCATGTCTTCTCACACACTCAGACATATTTACATGTATTGTACGCATATGCATATGAATATATATGTATATATATATATATATATATATATATATATATATATATATATATATATATATATATATATATATATATATATATATATATATATATATATATATATATATGTATGTATATATATATATATATACACACACATACACACACACACACACACACACACATATATATATATATATATATATATATATATATATATATATATATATATATATATATATATATATATATATATATATATATATTTATATACATGCATATAGTGAGAGAGCGGATGTGTCTGAATGTGTATGTTTGTGATAGGAATGCCATATATAGCAAAATATAACAGTTATGTACACAGTATGTGTGTGTGTGCGCGCGTGTGTGTGTAGCACTGTCTCCGCATGTGAATAAATATTTAACTTCGAAAACCAGCGCATACACATAGACATTTCTCCGCTCCACACATTCATATACACACTTATACTTACACACACTCACACACACACATACACACAATTACACAAACACACCCATGCACTTATCCACTCATATATATATACACACACACACACACACACATGTATATATATATATATATATATATATATATATATATGGTAATTTGAAGTTCTAGTGGGAGAGATAGTCATTTCAATGTGACTTGACGGAGGCAAATGTCTTAAAGGCTTTCAATCTTATCAGACATTTCGTTAAAATATTCTATAGAATGTTGCAACTTATTTCCAAAGCAGACTGTAACTGTTTCTGCAGGCAAATCATGGAACACGTTTTCCTCGAACATAACTTACAACCTAATCATCCGTGCCTTTTATTTTTATCGAACTTATTAAAGACTTTCTTCTATAAAGTTTTATCTTTAGACTGCCTAATACATTCTTCCTCTGGCGTCTTTTGCAGTTCTTGTTTCAACAGCAGTTAGTTCTTCCTCACCGTTGAAATTTACTCTATCGGAACATTTCCCCCCTTTTCTCCCACACCGAGTATTATTTCGTTTATTTCCTATTTTGATAGAAATATATTGCACATGATGTCTCTTTCTTGCTTTACTTATCCATTGAAAATCTTACATTTAGAAATCATGTCACTGTATTTTGTCTCCTTTAAAGACGCATTCCATAGTAATTTCTTCTCTCTCTTTTAATTATCGTAATGATTATCTCTGGCATTTCTCTCAATCCTTACAGTATATTCCATATACTGCATTATTTTATATATTCTTTAACTCTTGTAATTCTTTCAGTCATTGGATAGCAATCATGCTCTGGCTTCGTCTTAAAGGTTGTATTCGATCAAATCAATTACAAGTGTATATATTTTTTTGACTTTGCTTCTTGTTCTCTCTCTTTTCAGAACGCCTGTACATATATACAGACACAACACACAACCACACACACACACACACACACACACACACACACACACACACACACACACACACACACACACACACACACACACACACGCATGCAAGCACGCACGCATTTAAGCACGCACGTACACATGATTGACTGCTAACTCCAAAAGTTTCTTTTTTATTCTCTCTCTTTTCATTTTCTCGTATTCCTTTCTGTTGAAGAGCGTAAGCTGGAAACATAAAAGACTTTCTCACCTTTCTGAGCGTTTAACTATTTATTACACCTGCTTGTTGTTTATACACCTGTCTACGTTTTTCTGTAAATTTCAACTATATATATATACAGAGTGTCCGCAAAGTCTGGATACATGGAGTAAATAAAATCACAACATAAACAATTAGATATAATAAAAAATAATTTCGTAAAGGTGTGTTAATTCCCATGTGGGTGCATGGAGTAAATAAAATCATAACATAAACAATTAAATGCAAGTAATAATAATTTCTTAAAGCATGTGCTTATCCAAATGTACCCAGACTTTGTGGACACCCTGTATATATATATATATATATATATATATATATATATATATATATAACGTGAGAGAGTTAGGGGTTGGGGGTACAACCCACTAAGGGATAGTATCTATCCAGTATACTGCTGGGAGGGTACCCAATTATTGCTACGCTAGTGCTATACTAGGTGCAATCAATGGGAGCGGGTAAAAGTGGAGGTTTTACCCAAAATTTGTGTAACAATTAGAAAATGGAGGATAATATGCTGAACCCAACTACTTGCAGACGGTGTATCCCGTTGAATTCATTAATTTAATTCATAGCAAAAGTGACAAAAGAGAGGAAGAAAAGAAAAAGAAAGAAAGAACCAAAGCACAGGTGTCCATGGCAGACTATGTTATTTTGCCAACATGGTTTACATATATAAGTACAAAGTACATAAGGAATTAGAGGATGAACAGAAGTTTAATCTTACAGCTGTTACGGCCTAGTTTTGGCAGACCCCATTCTATCCGAATATTCCTTTCCGGAGTGATTATCGGATGACATTTTGAAATGGGGTTACATGCCCGAACCTCTAGGCCTCTTCAGAGATTCACAAAGGGTTACATACAGATGTAGAGCAAGAGGTAAAAACAGAGGTGTGGTAGAGACCAGAAGAAAAACAACAGCAAAAATAAGATAGAAATAAAAATAAAAATACAATTGAAATCAAAATATAAATAAAAATAAAAATAAAAAATACAAATAAGGGTACAGCAGGAAAAAAAATAATAGTAGTAAAAAAGAATACATAAATGAAGGTATAGCATGTGGGACATGCAAACATATAAAAAAGATATATGTCAAAAAACCCTTAGAAATACAAGGCACCCAAAAAGCCTACAAACATTATAGATAGATCGCTATAGGCACTCCAATGCACATCTATATGTGTTGGTTCGTGTGCACAGCCTTACTCGGATGTCCCCTTACTCTCATGTGTGCATATACAAGTTTATATATATATATATGTACACAGACACACACGTACATGTGCATATATATAAATGTATCTATGATTGTATCTATCTATCTATCTATCTAGAGAGAGCGAGAGAGAGAGAAAGAGAGAGAGAAAGAGAGAAGGAGAGAGAGAGAGAGAGAGACAGACAGACATGCAGAAAACAATATAGATCTTGTCACTCGTTGCATTTCAGGAAATAGACGGACCATGGTATTATTCTTTATTTCAGAATGCAGTTACTTAATCTAGAAACACATTTAACAGTTGAATCCGTCCTGCGCCTAATAATAACTGTTTAATATGTACACAAACCCGCAGCCCACGGTAATTGACATAATGCCTGTAGCACAGCTTTGTCTCTTTGCACTTTCCTATGGAGGCTCAGTTATTGACGATTCAGCCGCAGCCATGATTATATGGTTTGTTCCCAACAAGCAGCATCGTCGCACCTTGAACACTTCCAGGTCATCACTCGGAGTGTCTTCGACACACACAACTGTTCTAACCGCATTATAGTATATTACCTCTGTCGAGCCGCAATGGTCCAGTGGTTAGGGCAGCGGACTCGAAGTGGTGGGATCGCGGTTTCGAGTGTTTATTGAGCGAAAACACCTAAAGCTCCACAAGGCTTCGTGCACGGGATGGTGGAGAACTCTGCTGTATTCTTTCACCACAACCTTCTCACTATGTCTTCCTGTTTCTGTTATACCTGTATTTCAAAGTGCCAAGCCTTGTTACACTCTGTGTCACACCGAATCTCCCCGGGAACTATTTTAAGGGTACACATGTCTGTGGAGTGCTCAGCTACTTGCACGTTAATTGCACGAGCAGGCTCTTCCGTTGATTGGATCAGCTCGAACCCTCGACATCGTAACCGACGGAGAGCCGCCGTAGAAATATAACATCTACTGACCGTCTATACAATACAAGTTCTGATGTTAATCAAGTACATTCTCCAGCTTGTAGAGCACAGTTAGCACCTAGGAAGCTATTGGATGAAAACATGCACAACCTCAGTAATTTCAATCATTGTAACGCACTTAATTCATCTTCTGTAAGGGATCATTTCAGTGGCATAGCAGTCTTCAAATTGTATTTGATATATCTCTTTAAATCTTCCAATCTACGAATCCGTTATTCATAAGTAATTTATCAGAACGTGAACAAGACACACCATTTGTGTTTGTAAACTACTCTAGTATTTCGCTGACTATTTCTACATTATTTACATTATTTACACTTGTAAGTAGTGTACATAATTCCTCATCTCTTAAATATAGAACTGACTATTCCTACTATTAACGGATAGGATGAAAAGAGCATTTGCCTTCAATGAAAAGTAAAATCAAAGCGTAAAGCGATATTACCAAATACAATGTGCAATGTATATGACAATGTTTTGATTCGGCGGAGTGGAGGCGCAATGGCCCAGTGGTTAGGGCAGCGGACTCGCGATCATAGGATCGCGGTTTCGATTCCCAGAACGGTCGTTGTGAGTGTTTATTGAGCGTAAACACCTAAAAGCTCCAGGAGGCTTCGGCAGGGGATAGTGGCGAACCCTGCTGTACTCTTTCACCACAACTTTCTCTCATTCTTAATTCATGTTTCTGTTGTACCTGTAATTCAAAGGGTCGGCCTTGTCACACTTTGTCACGCTGAATATACCCGAGAACTACGTTAAGGGTACACGTGTCTGTGGAGTGCCCAGCCACTTGCACCTTAATTCCATGAGCAGGCTGTTCCGGTGATCGGATCAACTGGAACCCTCGACGTCGTAAGCGACAGAGTGCCAACAACAACAACAAACGTCGGCGGAATTTGAAATCAAAACGTAAAAACGGACGAAATGTCGCTAAGCATTTTGTCCACCATTCTAACGATATTGTCTGCTCGCCGTCTTAATTCTCCTGCTAATAGTGATTGACAATGTAACTACAAATTGAGGCAAATATAAATCTAGCAGCCTTACAGCTATATAATAACTGTTTCTAACAGTGAAAATACGATTATATTGACTACAGGGTTTCTTAAATCACGGGACAGCGAGGAATGTTAGAGCAAGATTCGAAAGTAAAATATATAAGAACATAACCAACTAAAAAGCCTAAGTCTACTGATTCTACCACATGTTGCCTTGTCGATAATATGAATAGGACTTTAAAAAAACTGGTTTTCAGAAAGACGCTCACTCTTAGTTCTATATGGAGTTGAAAACGAAATGCTTTTGTTCAAGGTATTTGTTTTTGTCAGAAATTTCTCTAAATTTATTGTTTTTCAATTTAACACAGACGTCATTTTCTTATCCTGTTCTATTTTGAATTTCAGTTGTAATCTCCGTCTGAACATTTACAATCTTCGATAATCTGGTAATAAAAGTTGAAATTACAAAATATATTTGTCTTAATGTATATATATATATATATATATATATATATATATATATATATATATATATATATATATATATATATATATATATATATATATATATATATATATATATATATATATATATCTATCTATCTATCTATCTATCTATCTATCTATCTATATATATATATATATATATATATATATATATATATATATATATATATATATATGTGTGTGTGTGTGTGTGTGTGCGTGTGTGTGTGTGTGTGTGTGTGTGTGTACAATTAGCTAGTGTTTTAGATATTCATTTCTAAATGTTTAAAGTTGCGAAACTTGTAACTCCGAAGCAAAAAACAATAAACGATAATAATTATATTATTGGTTCGCCGGGATGGACTTTGCATCCCTCGGGGTCGATAAGATAAGTGCTAGTTGGGCACTAGGGTCGGTTTAATCGACTTATCCCCTCATCCTTCTTCCAAAATGTGAAAGCAATAATTCTGTTGATGGCTGTCGATCGAACCAAGAAAATTATATCGCCATGTTTCTGTTTAAATTCCTTGACACAAACACCATGAATTTTCGATGACTGGGCAGTACTTCAACCTGGAATACCTTCAAAAGGATCCCGTCTGACGTTCAGGTTATTCCGATGTCCCATCGACAAGGATGTATCTGAAAAGAAAATGCATAATCCGTAGCGGTATGGACGTAGCGGTATGAACGTAGAGAGCAAAAGTGCAGAACGTATGCCCCTCTTTCATTCTAGCCAAGATTCAAATAATTCTACCAAATGACCGCCATTTAATAGATTACTCTGTAAGCTCACATATTTATTTCTTTACTCCCCACATGGAGCTAAACATAGCGGGGACATGCAAGGACCGACAAAGGGATTAAGTCGATTACATCGACCCCCACTGCGTAACTGGTACTTATCTAATCGACTTGGAAAGGATGAAAGGCAAAGTTTGACTTCCGCTGAATTTGAACTCGAAATGTAACGGCAGACGAAAAACCGCTAAGCATTTCGCTCGGCGTGCTAACGATTTCTTACTTCTCTAGGCACAAGGCATGAGCATTTTTGGGGAGGGGCCAGTCGATTAGATCGCCCCCCGGTATGCAACTAGTTCTTAATTTAACGATCCCGAAAGGATGACAGGCAAAGTCGACCTCGGTGGAATTTGACCTTAGAACATAAAGACAGACGAAATACCGCTAAGCATTTCGCCCGGCGTGCTAACGATTCTACCACCTCGCCGCCCTTGGACGTTCACATATTGTTGTATATCTAAAAGTTATTCTTTAAATTTTTTTATTAAGATTAACTCATCTATGTGGCACACGTTTATCAAGAAACACGTGGACTGCCGAGTCAAATGTACGACACATATGGTCACTCACACTGCTAGTAGTAGCAACCAAATATTACTTAACTTAGACACTGTTGTCTTAAATAACTAAGGATACATTTATCAATGTAGATCCGCGTATGCATTGAGATGATATGATGATGAACGTAGTGAAAGCGGAGTTGCATCAAAATAATAATCTTTATAGAATGAGGAGTTTTATGATGAGCTCAGTTCCAGTGTTTGATCGGAACTTTAATCTATTGACCCGGAAAGATGAAAGGCAAAGTAGATCACAACGAAATTTCAACTCAGCATCTAAATATTCGGAAGAAACACGCATGACAGCTTATGCGACGCTTTAAAAGATCTGCACAAACAAATGATCAAACACACATCCACACACACAGCTATATATATGTATATATATATATAGAGGGAGGAACATTTATGCATAGGCTTGGAGAATCTTTGCAAGCTATAAAAATATGTAGATTTTTTTGTATATTTTAGGTAATCCATAGAATAGACTTGGATAAATAGTCAATTTCTTTTTTAGTGAGGCCCTTTCCATGTATTTGAAGTAAGGAGGATAAGTTTTTAAGTGTCTTCTGTGGATTGTATTGTACTATCTTCTCATAGTAAATATTGTTTTCCAACTTGTGCAGAGTATTAAGTTTTTATAATACTCTGTGTCCATCACTACTACCGCACTTCCTTTATCGGCTTCTGTAATGGTCAGGTTTATATCATTTTTTAAAACTCGATTAGGTTTTTCCACTCATTTGTGTTAAGGTTGGATTTAATTCCTTGTTTTTGTAGGGTATTGAAAGGAAAATTGGTAATGTGTTCACAAAAATCATCAAGTGCTTATTTCTTCCTTCAATAATGATCACTCCAGACACCATGATGTTTGACGGAATGTTTGATTTTTATCACTCTCGGTACATGTACTCATATTGCGCTGTCCTCAGATTGTCACCAAAATCCTCTGAAATGTTTGTATTGGAGATTCCGGCGCAAATGTCAAGCAGCACAACACATGATTTCCAAATTTTCTGACAGAGTGAATTGCGTCATGGTGCTGTCTTTTTCACGGAAGGTGCCCCACTGACTCTACTATACTCTGTAGTCGCCAAAATCAAAACCAAACAATGCACATGCGCGAAATTAAAAATATGAAATGGCCATAATTTACTCATCGCTTCCTGTATACATGTAGTTCAAATGTATAATACGGGTTTCATGTTTGGTGAGGTTTTACTATGGATGAATCATGTTGAAGCTAGACTCAATGATCACAGTTTCAAAACGATTAATAAAATGGTTAATTATAGCAATTATGATTCTAAAATCGTAAAAGAATAAAGAATATGCTCCATGATTAAGACATATGGAAGTGTGGCTTTGATTCCTTTCCCAAAACCTGATTTATTACGAAGCAATACACGAATTTATACGAGGTTACACGACTGGTTAGGAATAGCAACCACATCTACTCCAAAGATTATAAAATGGACGATGAAACTAGATTGAAATATAAATGGAATTGTCATGAATGGAACACTTGTGATCATGCTTGCTGAATCAAGACTGATGTTAGTTAAACAACAACGCTAAATATTTTTCCGTTTTGTAGAAAATATTATTGATAAGAATAATGAAACCTTCTACGTGTTACAAATTAAGCTGAGCTCTATGTCATTATCAAATTTAATTTAAGGCAGTGAGCTGACAGTATTGTTAGCAAGCAGGGTAAAATGCTTATCAGTATTTCGTCTGTCCTTACGTTCGGAGTTCAAATTCCGCTGAGGTGAACTTTGCTTTCATCCTTTCGGGGTCGATGACATAGATAACAGTAGAACACTGGAGTTGATGTAATCGACTAGCCTCTCCACTAAATTTCAGGCCTTGTGCCTGTAGTAGAAAGGTTTATGATATTCATCTTAAAATAATATCTATGATGTTAAACGTTGATAGAAATAGAGAATGACTACAGATATCTTTCGGGAAATGTTTAAAATTGTTATACCAAATCTGTAAACAATTGGTTTACATCTAAAATATATAAGGTTTTAGTAAAAATTAGAAAATAGTAAAAGAAAGAATATTTTTCCAAACTTTTCCTCAAGATAATGTATAAAATACGTAATTATACTGGCTACAGTACAGACGTCACAAATTCAATTGGTTAGGAGTGAGATTTTTCTGTTATTAAGCCACAGGTCATTCTTCATCTCAAATAGCAGGCTGTTTCCAATATGTACGAATGCTGTAAGGCAGATTTGATTGCTATTTAGTAGTTTGTAAAGTTCTGTAGTTAGTTTCGGTTTACCTCTCATTCTATATGGTACATGCATTCTTTTGGGAAATGTTTAAAAATGAACTACACAAAATTTAATTTTAATCTACCTATTTATTTTTGTTGATTCTTAGTACTCTCTCTCTTTCTGTCTGTCTGTTTCTCTTTTTCTCTCTCTCTACATTAGAAGTCAATTTTGACATTAGTGAAAGTTTCTTAAGATGAGGTAAAACTGTATTGCTTACAATTTTTATCTATGTTTTTTTCTTCATTTCTACTTATTAATTCTGTAAATTTTGATATTCACCTGGGAAAACAGCACACGATATTGGCAGAAATCAGACGTAAAAATAATAATACCCGGATGAAATTTATTAGGATAGCTCATTACGATTTTTTTTGGTTTTGTCATATCACACTTGAGGATATTTTCAGTCTAGACAGTTTGATCGATAATAAATATTTAACCAATGTAATATTATAATCTATTGATAATATATGAATATATACGAAAGTGGATATTGACATTTTCGCTGTTTACCCGTTTAACTTACAGCAAATTGACAAACGTCATTGCCGAAGAATACAGGACTTATGTCTCGTAATAGAAATACTATTTCAATATTATAACAATGATAAACATCTGCAGGCGTTCGCTATTTAATTTCATATGATTCATATCAACTTCCAACATCATAAATATTATTGTGATAAATATCATTTTAATTACTTCTAATAATAATTATTGTTACCTTCTGTCAAATCTGTATTATATTAAAGACAACGTCTTACAAAGACACACACAGAAATTTATATTCAATGTTGACACATATTGTGTCGTGCAATGAGATATTAATTAGTATTATGTGTAATCTAAATAACAGACGTGAGTTCAGTTAGTGGTGAATTTTAATTCTTTTCGCAAGTACGGGAGACAAATCTGTACCAGTTTCGCTTTATTAGATTTCCTCATTGAATCTCGAACAACATACAACACCGAGCCGAATAACTGAAGAGATGTTGGCGTAGACCCCCACCCTGGCATCCGAAACTCGGAGTTTTATCATGGCTACGGAATAAGTGTCACATATTTTTACAGATAAATTCCTCTATTTGCATAATATCGAGGTCTCTTTCTTTCTTTTGTTGTCCTTCCTGTAATATATATATATATATATATATATATATATATATATATATATATATATATATATATATATATATATATATATATATATATGCATATATATATGCATATATATATATACATGTATATACATATTTATATATATATATGTATATATATAAATATATATGTGTGTATATATGTGTGTGATTTATATATGTAGAAGAGAAATATTAAAATTAGTATAGCTATAAAGAACAAAAGATTTTGTTTATACTCTTACTCTATACGTAAAATATTTTAACACTAAGTTAACTGTTCTGTTTCTTTGGATAATTGCCGCCGGTAATTTACTGCTTTAAACAATATTCTAATTTTCCTGAATGACTCAATTCTTCATTTTACATATATTCTTTGGATATTATCACACTACTTCTTCAGCAGCTACAATGGAGCAACGCTTTGCTTACCAGGTTAAATTTCATCAAAACATGCTTGATGCCCCCAGCTTTGCTTGGTTAAATCTATAAAACATTATGGTATCCAAGCCTCAGTAAGATTTCTAATTAGATATTTTTCATTCCTTACATCGAACGCGTTCACACTAAATTTACATTTGTTTCTGATATCCGTGACGTCATTTTTAAAATTAACTTTGTGATTGTGTAAATTTCTACATTTATACTATATATATATATTCGCTTTATTCACAATCTAGTCTATATTTAGCTGCTTGTATGTCGATCATTTTGTTATACCTATTATGTTTTTACGTAGCATCGATTGTGCATTTGATGTGGACAAGATATTTAACTGCGGAAAATATGCTATAATTTTATTGTTTTGACTTCAAAATCCAGCTGAGTTTATTCTTGTCTTTCATGTGTCTTACAAGGCGGGAGGTAGTCAATAAAATAACGAACGAGTTAATTACTGTGGTTGATGATATCGTAAGAGCCCGGTAGAATCGTTAGAGCGACGGACAATATTCTGAGCGATATTTCTTCCTCCTCTCTATGCTGCAAGTTCAAATTCTGCCGAAATCAACGTTGTCTTTCATCCTTTCGGGATCGATAAAATAAGTCCCATTCGTGCTCTGTCGTCGATGTAGACCACTTTCTTCCTGTCCTCGACATTACTGGCCTTGTGCCAAAATTTAAAACCATTATGATTTTGGTGAAGCCAAAGGTTAAAAATGTGAATCCCATATCCAGGTGTAACTGAAATAATTTTTTTTTCACAACTAGATTATTGGTGCAACCTTTGGGAATGTCTGCTTACCCGGGTTAGGCAAGAAGGTTGGGTTTTTTTAAAGTATCACCTGGTTTTACCCTGCGATTCTAAGACGTTCTGTTATTGGGAATCCTCTCTTGAGAGTAATTTAATTAAAAGAAATTGACTGTTCTGTTAATTGTAAACACATATAAGAACATAGAAAACTAAAAGTCACATTCTAACAGAAAGATACAGCATAAGAGTCTTCACGTTTACCGAAAAATACTCTCCGCCAAGTCCAATTAGCTAAATGTGGAATGTTTTGTTGAAAGAACTAAAACTGGTAGAATTTATGGCCCAAGACAACCACCAGCCTGCCGCAATCAACGACAGAAAAACTCTACAGGAGAAAGATATCCTCTATGTATTTTACCAACGTCTCGAAGCCTTTCTTTGATTAATGGATCATTATTTTCCTCGCGTTTTATTCCCTGTGTGAAGTCATGCTAGTTCCTATTGTGTGCAATTAAAATATTATAAGAAGCTTATTACTACATCATATACATTGATACCTATTACCTATTCTTTTTAATCTCTGTTTCAAGTATTAATCTATCTAATTTCTCTATAATATTCCTTCTTAACTTTTGCCTTTCATCTATGTCTGCTCTATACTGTTTACGTCGTTGATTCCCAAATATTTGTATGTCTATGTTTGATGTTACACACTACATCACAACTTCATTATCTATCATAATACCAATGTTCGTAATTAAATTTCCTCTCTCCAAGGTCGCATTCGCACATTTTTCTAAGCCAAACAATTATTGATCTCATTATTAAATACGTACGATATGCCCTGGCTTCTTGTAGTTCCTTGTTTGTATCATAGAACTTGAAAACACCCGTATACAAAAATGCTCCATTGTTTTACAATAGCACCTATAACCAAGTCTAACTCTATTACAAATGTCGACTAAATGCAAGAAGACTAGAGAGAAAGAGTGGATCAAGATGTATCTTTGAATATAAAGCTGTCAGAGGGGGCAGAGATGGATTTAGTTTTCCTTTTCCCTCTTTATTTTGTATGTACATAGTGGTTTGTCGTTTACTCATAATAGTGTTTATATCCAAGGCAGTCAGCTGCCAGAGTCGTTAGCACGCCGGGCGAAATTCTTAGCGGTACTTCGTTTGCCGTTAGGTTCTGAGTTCTAATTCCTCTTAGGTCGACTTTGCCTTTCAAATTATCGGGGTCGATAAATTAAGTACCAGTTATGCACTCACGCATATGCGCGCGCGACAACACACATACACATATGTATGTATGTATGTATGTATGTATGTATGTATGTGTGCATTCATGTTTGTCCCCTCACCACCTCCTCTTGATTCGTGGTGGTTTCTTCACATATTTATAACGTAGTGGTTTGGTAAAAAGCGGAAGATAAACTACTTCGGTCGATTTCTTCTTATAAACTTTTGAAGGTAGTGCCTCGGCATGACCGAATCTAAAGTCTAAACCAATGAAAAAATGTTTGATTTGGTGTATATACATTTACGTACTCGGATAGAGGATGCGTTTCTATAAAAATACTACACTTTTGAAATACACTTCGAAGATTCGTAACTTAAATACATATTAATTATATCCTGGAAGTGGCTTAGCAGATACCGTTATATTCACTGTTTACTTTGCTGTAAAGTATAGTAGTCCATATATTCTAAAACGAATCGTTGGTCACTAACAGTGTTTTTATTAAAACAAATCTGATGCTTACATGTTATGTGTCTCCAAAATATATTTTATATCATAGTAGACTTTACGATACATATGTGTACCAGGCGTATATTTAGTACGCGGGAGAGCTTTTCCGTTTGAACCATAGATGACAGGAATGAAACTTATTAAAAATCCTACCATGTAATATATCTCTTAACGTGACATTTGTTCATAATATAACTAAAACAGATAAAGCAAGAAAACACTTGTTGATTTCCAGGAGTTTAGGGGCACAAATATTGTTTATTCTCTCAAACTTTTCAATTTGATGCTCAAAGCCGACATCTGTGTGATTTGAACTCAGATGAATAAGTGTCAGGATATGACAAGATCGAAATATTGAAGGAACAGCTGAAATACTGTAGTTATTCTTGAACACGTTAGGCATAATGATAATTTAGTTTATAATAAATAAAGCTGTCTTACCAAGTAATACATTTGAATATATTAGTCAGCAAATGACTTTTATTTCGGCAGCCCGGGGTGTTTTGTTGTCAGGTGTCAAAAATGACAGAATTTAAATACAGAAACAGATGGTGAATAATCGAAATACGTAAATAGTGATTTCAGCAATGACGCGACTAAATAATGATAAATTTAATTTAACAAAACTATCTCCTTCTTGAAAATGGCAAGTTAGCAGAATCTGTTGTGGCATTTCGTTATCCTTTACGTTCTGAGTTCAAATTCCGCCGAGTTCAACTATACGTTTCCCTCTTTCGAGGTCAATAAAATATCGTAATAGTCAACAACGCTGATCAATGTAATCGACTTAAACTGTCTTCTCAAAATCTCTGGCCTTGAACTCTGCAACGAATCTGCGTCTTGTTCAGAAGAGAATGTAATGATCCCAGTCATAAAAACGGGTAACCGGACTTATGGTCGCTAAGGTTCGTGCTAAATATCGTTACTGTTCAGCGTAGACACTAAACAATGGTTAAATCATTTAATCAAAGTCAAGAGAGACAAATTGGAAGATGGCAAATCAGTAAAGGGTAAATGTTATTTGGCCTTTTACTTTGCCGTACAGGGTGTGTGTTAAATCGAATCTGTGGTGAATCAAGCAACGAAACAAATGACAATGAAGTTGAACAACAGAGGAAATATATTACTAGCAAGAAAACTAAAACACTCTATCGAATACTGTTTAAAAAATTTACTCTCGGACTTATGTTCTTTTTAACTGAGTTACTCGAAGCCTTCACGATTTTTCAATCCAGGGTATCTTAACCTTGTACACTACGCTATTTTTGATACTAAAAGTGATGAACAATGTGTAAAAAAAGGTAAAAAACAGTAAAATGGTCTACTACATAGTGGGGTACGAGTAGCCATTACATCCTCCAATATGGCGAGGGATTACTGTATTTGCTCATCATTGTGCCACTGAAGTGAGGTGTAGAGACTTTGAATACTTCTGTGTTTACAATGATAAAATATTTCCAGTGAATCAAATTTGTGATTATTCATTGCAGTACTTTCTGCATTTAGAGAAGTAACAATAGTACACGCAGCTATTTTTTTCACGAAGAAAGTGCTGCAACTGAATCGAAATATTCACTTTTACATGGAACTCATATCGCAATAAAAGACAATAGGCTCACATATGTTGGACTTGGCGTTGCACGTGCTTTCCGACCATGTATTGAAAAAACATTTCCTTAGAGCTGCAGGAAAAATAACATCTTTATGGGAATTTCCATTCAAACGCCCGATTGAGTTCACAGAAATCGATGCCAACTAAGCATTATCGAGTTTTCGAAAAATTCCGACCTTATTTGAACTTCAGGGCATGTGATCTACCTATGTACCAAAAATCATTAAAATAGGTTGGACGGTATTGGAGAAGTTAGAGTAGCTCCAAGCACACACACAACCAGACATCATTACACATTTATGTATATAGATGTAATGAATCATACATACGTTACAATGACTTTGTCTTCTCGAATCTCTAAATCCGGTAAAACCGTAGATGATAGTTTCTGAGTGCTAGTATATCAACATATTCAGATTCTAGATTAAGAGCTAACATCGAGTATGACGTCAGCATTGCAAAACTCTATTGACCATATAAAGAGTTTACATTCTTTATTGTGATATCAGCATTCAATGAAAGAATGACATTTAGTGTGGAAAATAACAAGTTATTATCAATCTCACAATCATTGAAAGTTTGCTTTTCTTTTTCGTTTTTGTACCTGAGTATAATGAACGCACATATTTTAGAACAAAATTAAATATGCTTCATTCGGAAATTTCTCTTTACTGCTTCGCTACGAAGGACCCTTCGGTATTGTTATGTTTTCTGTATAATAAAAGTCCGAAATTCTAAAGAATTAATGGATACAATGGAATATGCTACATCGTACTCAAAGTATGCCTGTATTGCATTGTTTACATCGTATCTATCTATGAAGATTTAAAACGATCGAAATCTCAAGTCTTTAATTGATAACCCATTTACTATTAGATGTAAAATTTCTTATGCCACAAAACAGCTCTAAATTACGTAGTAACATATATTTTACCACAACACACACAGTAAAATCAAAACATCATTTGTATTCAAGTGAGTTGGTAAATCACGTAGTTCCCGTTAGACCACTTAAGGATAATATGGAAAGAGCTATGTTTTTTTTTTATGGCTGGACACATGGAGCTTTATTTCAAAGATTTTCTGCATATAATAACTATGTGAAATCTAAAATTCGATCAAAATTTACGGGATATCTGTATTTCGTAAATCAAAATATTAAATAAGAATACTTAATAGAAGTAGTGTCTCTTATAAAAAATTTTCAAAATATAACTATATTGAAATTTATTAATTGATACAATAACAAGTACTTTAAGAAATATTCGCCCCGAAGGAAAGCTGTTCTGGTGAAATGAAAATGGAGCGAACAAGTCATTGTGTCTGCATATCGTGGAGTAGGTACTAATGCGTGAGTGCCGCAATAACCCGTCTGAAACATGTGCACGCTGCCTCAGGTGTAAGTCTCCTCTCATACTCCTGGGTGGAAGATATATCGCTCTCATCAAATAGTTTCACAACTTCAACGTAGTAAAGTCTTGATCTGAGAGTCACTTATGTATCCATATTGCAAAATAAAATTCTATCTATCTATCTATCTATCTATCTATCTATCTATCTATCTATCTATCTATCTGCCGAGAATGAGCGTTGGTGGCACCGCGGTGCTTCTTCGGAAGTGTCTGGCCCTCAAAGTAAGATCAAATTTCCTAGACCCGGAGGGTAGGCTGGTCGTCTCGGATGTCGATGGCAACAATGGGTGTGCCTTTCGACTGATAACAGTTTATGCACCGTCTTTAACAGGCCGGCCAGATTTGTTTCGAAG